>NW_006494611.1:6427281-6444593 GCF_000325575.1 Pteropus alecto | reverse complement strand
GGAAAGAGTTCCCACCTAATAGTCTGGAGGACTTGAGCCAGCATTGACTGAAGGTGGTTATGTAGTGGATGGCCTATTAACGAGGCCTCAAAAATAGTATTTCAGAAGCTTGTTACTCAGAGTGCAATCCAAAACCATCTGGGCATGAATGTTAGGGCCCACCCCAGATCTACTCAATTAGAATCCGCAGTTTAACAAGATCCCCAAGTGACTTGTAAGCACATTAAAGTTTGAGAAGCACCGGTTTAAAAGACAGGATTGTAGGCAGGCGAGATAAATCCCTTCTCATGGGCCTCCTGTATCTCACAGTAACTTCCACTCCCAGGCTGCTCTAGTTACAGCCAAGCAAATGTTCCTTGAATGTAGAGAAGCCTTTCCTAGCTCCGTGCTCTTGTTTATTGCCGAGTTGTTCCTTCTGCCAGGAATCTCCTTGTTTCTCATATAAAATGAAAACTCTTGAAATTCTGCTTCCAGGAACCTGCTCAGAGCCCAGGGCCAAGTAATCTCTTCCGACTGGCTCAAGCCTTTGCCTGTGCCTATCTCATTGCATTGAGACCTTCCTGCCTGATACCACCCATATTCTGCACTTACTGTCCGCTCCTTCCGATAAACTCCTGGTTGACAATAGTTTCTCTCTGTGTATCTGTACAATTTCTGCCTGTGCAATTTCTCTTGTATCTCTCTCCTTTAGCACTTAGCATGGTAATGGGCACACAGAAGGCTCTTTGTAGATGGGGTTGAATTGAATTAAAATAGATTTCCTAAAAGCTCACAAAGGGAGACCTATTCAGAATAACCAAGAAAAAAGCTCCCAAAAAACTGTCTGCAGAAGGAGGCTATATTCTCCTATCTACCCTTCTCCTTAGCCTTGCAATGCCTGCCCTGGGTTGGACTTTTAGCTGCTTTGTGTTCTAGTATATTCAAGGCTCAGAAACAGAGTTCTATACAATTTTCTTATATTTTCCTTTGGAAAATGGAGAAAATATAAAAAAGCTTCACTCCCTAAATACTTGTTAATCATGCAGACAACATGAAAAAAATTATTTGTGGTTTACCATGCCACTGAATCAGTGGTGGTGCGGGGGAGAAGTGGGGGCTTGAGCTTATTTTCCTTTTTAGTTGCTCAAGTCTGCTTTCCTGGAGCGTTCTGACCCACATACTTATGTCAGTAGTCACAAGTCTCTAATGCTCCCCACTCCTAGAAATGAAAGATAAATGGCATATATATAAACTTATATTTGTTAGAATTGATTTCCTGTTTTAATTGAAGATACAATATACCAGTTTTTTCCAGCAACAAAAACATGTGTGCTCTGATTATATCTATCACTCCTTCTTGGATTAGGGTAAGTCTGAGAAAGGAAAGAAACAGTGACAGAAACACACTCCCCAATGGTATCTTTTCACTTCCCTTAAATAGATGCAGGTTTTCTTTTTTCATGTGTAATTACAAGCTAAAAATATCAATAATGTGAAGTACAATTTATGCTGTGACTGCCCTTTCAAAGTGAGCATTCTTTGTCTAATTCAGGTGGAGAATTTCCGCCTCTGGATTTTTAAAAATTCATCCAGCCTCACGCCTTTTGGTGAGATTTTCACTTTCTTTGCTACGCAGAAAGTGGTCAGGAAATTCATTTTTATACTATGCGTCTCAGGTCCCCAAACTGCTTGTGGCAAGTACCTCCTGGTTGTTGACAATCAACAGAGCGATGAAAATTAACCCACAAGACTGCACATCTGGAAGCCCTAGAACAGTTACCCAAACTGGTGAGCCATTGAAGCTTCATCTCTTTGAGAGCCTCAGACTGTTTGGAAAGCCACTGCCTAGCAAATATGGACTAGAAAGCCTCTGTGTCTACAAATCACATCTACAGCTTTTATACAGTTCCTAAAAATATGTAACAAATGTTACCAACCAATTAACCAACTAACAAACTGGCCGAATAAAAATAAGCAAAATGCGAAACCATACAATTTTCACGAAAACCCCAACTGTAAGAGAAGAAAGAGCGACCTACAAATGTGAGAATTAGGGAAGTGGGGACATATTTTTCCAGGCCCACGAGTAAGCGGTCTTGACCTTGGGGCTCTACCTTCTAATCCTCCTCAAAAGATTGCACAATTCTTCATTCATATTTCATTAGAAAATATCCTGATGGAGAGAAGTCTTGGATGGGGAAGAGGTGAGAGGAGGGTATGAACATATTGACAATGACATTAAACTGCCTCTGAGTATGTGAGAGGCTTGCCTTAGTAAAGACTGAATTGTTTTCTGTGTCCATCTCATAAACTCCTATCTGTAAATGGCAGGCAGAGTGTAGAGAGAACCCAGGGCTGTTACAAAAGGAAGAGCCCAGAGAATTGAGAAATTTGTTCAATGTCACACATCTTGTTCATGTTTAGTCCAAGGAGGGTTAGCCCAGGATCCTGCCTCTTTCCAATACACATACTCTGTTTCTGAGTGAACTTTCTCACAATTAGAGAAACACAAAGATGCCATGAACAAGCCCCAGGGAAGCTTCGGAGCGGAGGCCAGGATGGAAAGACCATGTGGACTGCCTGATACCAATTCCTGCATTAGATGAGGAAATAAATAAACTCTTTTTAAAGTTCCACCCAATCCTGAGATTCTATAGCTCTGAGAGAGAAGAATATGTTGCTCATATGCCAGGCAGTGGGAACAGACTCAAGAGACTGGAAGGCTGGAAGAGGAAGAGTAGATTGCCTACTTGTGGAAGTCCTCGATGCAGTGGATGAGGCCGCCAGCATCCACAGTGAAAGGGATCCCATCCAGGCTGCGGTGGCACATCACACAGGTAAAGCAGTGAGGATGATAGGCCTTCCCGGTGGCTCGGAGAATCCTCTCCATGATAGGTTTAGAGCAAACGCTGCACTGCTCCAGGGTATTCTGGAGAGGAAAAGAAAAATGACAATGATAGGCCAGGGCCTGCGGCACTCCATTTATGCAGTAACTTATAGCATGACAAGCAATGTTGTAGAACACATTGGCTCATATGATTTTCACAGTCGGTACTCAGAGGAAGTTGGAGTGTACATCTTTATCATAGAGAAAAGAAAACACAATCGGATGGATCAAGTGGTTTTTCTAAGGTCACCCAGGTAATAGGTAGCAAATGTAGGATTTAAAACACGCCTTCTTATTCCTGTCCTTGTTTCTTTCCACTACAGCAGGGGTGACGGCAAACGTTTCTGTAAAGGCCCACAGCGTATACATTTCTGGCTTTCTTGTAACAGCTCAAATTTGCCTTTGTAGTAAGATGCAGCCATAGACAGTATGTAACCAAATAGACATGGTTGTGCTTTAGTAAAACTTTATTTGAAAAGCAGGTGGTGGGCTGGATTTGGCCCATGGCTGTAATTTTTTGACCCCTGAACTATACAACCCTGGTTCTCCATGGGAAGAATGCTATACTATTTCTCAAACTTGCTTCATCATTAAAGACCTAGTGGGGTCACCGAGGCCCCCTAACATTTTAGAGAGTGTTCCGTTGATGACTGAGACTTGCAGAGCATGCTCGCTGCAGATTCCAATCAGAATGCAGCACAACCAATGAGGCTTTTGATCATTGAAAGCCTTGATTCAAACACCATCTCCAAGTTTAGTGTTGTGAATTCTTAATGGACATGTTGAACCTAAAGGGGTTCCAGTTTTGAGAAATGAATTAAGAAAGTTAATTTATCTGCCTTTAAAAATATACTGAGCTTTAAAAAATATATACCCTCCTTAAAGGGTATACCATTTATGGAGTCAGGACTTAGAAAGACTGATAAAATTAGCTGTTAACATTCCATTCTTCCCCAGAATCCCATGGTGCCTTACCAAATAACCATGTTTCACATGTAATATGCTATATTCCAACTGAGATGTCTGGACTGACTCACTGAGTTTGCAATCTAAACTAAACCTGGGATGGAGATCTGATTAGAAAGGTGTAGAACTGAGAGGGATGTGGAAATTAAGGAGTAATTGCTCTCTTATCATGAGAACCTTTAAATAGCCATTAGGCAAGAATGCCTGTGGGTAGATATCTAGCGTGCTGATGTCTCAGCTACAGCAATGGTCTCTGATGGGCTTCCTTATTTGCTTCTCTCTTCTGTAATACTTCCATATCCCCAAAGTGACTTCCAGTTTCCTTTCCAAACCACAGATGTGACCAATTGTCTTGTTAGCAAAACTTATATGGCTCCACAATATAAAAAGATCTAGTTCCATACCTGATATTTCACTTCTCTTTCTAGGCTGATTCCCCTCATGTCTCAGACTGCTCACACTTTTTCAAACCTATAAGAAATTTCCATACTCCTGTGCATTGGCTAATGCCTGAAATGAATCACAATTTCCCATTCTGACTGTTCAAGTTATGGATCAGAAGGCAACTCCGCCATGAAGCCTTCCTCGATGTCCTCATTTGAAATAAACTGCTTCCTTTTCTCCCCTTCCCGAGCACATTATTTACATTGCTTGCAGCACTCACGGTATTCTCTGTATTAACATTATTTGCATGTATGTCTTTTTCCTCTACTAGACCATAATTTCCTTAAGGACCAGGACTATGTCTTAAGAATGTATTTCTCTCTCCCATACAACACCCAGTATAGCACTTGGAATAAAAATAGGCCCAGGATGTATGTGTCAAAAGGAATGAATAAAGGCATATTATGTACATCCCACCCTGGCAGCACACTGCTGGCCTGACTCCTCTGGCTCTGGAATCCATCCCAAGATGAATTGGTAAATCCATCACCATTCTCTCAAAGCTGCGGTTGCCGAAAGTTCCAAAATTGCTTAGTATGCCTCTGGTCACAGTCTAAACTCATGGAAACTATTAACCTATTTCCATTCCTCCACCCCCTATTTTGAAGTGGTGGGATTAAAATAGCAGAAAAAACATAAGAAGAGAGTCTGAAGATGATGATGGTCTGGACAATGAGGGCCCTGATGCTTTCTACCCTGGTGATCTGAGCTAATGTGGCTGGAAACTGTCTTCCCAGGACTTGTGCTTTGTTCCTCTGTGGGTTTTACTATTTTTTTTTTTTTCTTTTTTAAAGGCAGCCCTGTAATGGAGTTGAACAAACCAGAAAATGCTTGACCAAAAAATGTTTTTGTTTGCATTGAGGCTTGGCTGCAAGATTCAGCCCATTTGCTTAAAACCATCAGCAACATATAAGGTTGAGTTGGTCTTTAAGGAAATTTTTGATGGTCTATGGAAGCACTGTTTAAAGGGCAGGTAATCAGAACATTTCTGTTATAAAGGAAAAACTAAAATATACGTAAAGAGAGACTATTATAAAATGCCCTTAAATCAGAAAACAAAGCAGACTAGCCAGCTCTCTTTACTGTACTCTTTTTCTAGTCTCCAGCTGGTGTACTGGGACCCTTATACATATCTTTTCGAGAAAAGATAAAGACTCTTACAAAGTCAAGGAGTCAAGGACGGAGCTGTAAGTTCCTCTAGTTCAGGCCTCTGATTTCACAGGTGAGAAAACAGACCTGGAACACTGACACAGTTGAACTTGGGAGTACATTAAGGGCAGAGAAAGGACTGGTATCACAGTTTCCTGACTCCTAATAATTCAGAGAAGTATCCGACCAATTCATTATGTAGCCACAGAGAGGAAAAGTTGCTAGATAAAGAACATAAATTCTCCTTCTGGTTTTGTCAACATCCACTGTGTGTGACCTTGGGTAAATAATTTCTTCTTTCTAGACCTCAGTTTTCTTGTCTGTAAAACAAAAACTCCAATTCTACAATTTTACTCTGTGACATATCAGTGTTAATCACAATAGGAAAAGGCCAATGTTTCCATTACTAGATTTATACTAGAAACTACTGGGTAAGCACTCATCTGAGATTGGCAAGAAGGGTTCATGTGTTGGAAACCTGGACTATATAACCTTTGCTATGTCTCCTCACTTGGAATTCCATAAATTGCTAATGGGAGAATTTCAAGCACCATAAATTATCTTTGTGCCTACTTATAGAAGGTTATTTTAAAGTCAGATGAAAAGATGCAGTTTTCACATAAACATGAGGCTTTTCTAATGTATGTTAAAATGAAAGAATTAATCAATATTTTTCAAGGAAATAAAAAAAGAAATTAGAAGTCTCCAGCAAAAATGTGGAAGAAGGACATCTATAAGTACATCTATCTATGCAAATCATATCTTGTAAGTGGAGTAGGGGTGCTATGTTTGATACATGGGGAAGTAGGAGGGAAGAGCACACTCTAGCATAAGAACCTTCAAAATCAGTACAGTGCTTCCTGAGCTGGCTCTGCAACCATCACTACTGCTTTTCCCATGGACCCCATCTTCCAGCTGTCACCGAGCTTTCTGCCACATCTTCAATAAGCTGCATTCTTCTACTACCCCGCATCCTTTTTTTTTTGCCTAGAGAATACATACTCATTCTTCAAAGTTAAGCTTCAAAGTTACCTCTTCTGCAAAACCTTTCCTAATTCTCCCTCTGCTATACTCCAAGCAAAATAAGTCACTTCTTTCACTCCCATAAATTGTATGATGCTTCTCCTACAATAGTGAATATAATGTCAACCTCCATGATCAAATTGTGCCCAGGCCTCTCTGCCTTTCCCCACTCCACCACTCACTCTAGTGGAGTCGCAGTCATAGGTTGAGTTTCCTAAGAAACAGATTCTCAAACAGAGATTTGCACATGGGAAGTTATTGAAGAGTGTCTTTGAGATCAACACTGGTGGTAGAGTGCAGAAAGTTCCTGGGTTGAGGGAGGAGATGCACTACAATGCATTTACAACAAAGGCTTCTGATGGTTCCATATGGATTCATCTGGAGCTGGAAATGGCCCTGCAGAGTTGTTTTTCCTTGAAACTAGGGGGTAGGGGCTTTACATCCCTGTATCTACCTGTCAATGAGTTCAGGTTGCTCACGAGAAAGAGGAGTGCTCTTGGGTGAAGAGATTCCCTTCAGTTGAGGGTAATTACCAGAGAGGGACGTGGCTATGAACCATCAGCTGCCAATGATCCCAGCAGCTGGGGGAATGAGAAGCTCAGTCCTGCAGGGGGATCTGGGCAGCGCACTACAGCATCCTCAACAATACCCATCCTTGCCCAGGAACTGCATAGTCCATGGCACACAGCAGACAAACTGGAACCAGCTATGAAATACCTTATAGTTTACACTGAATGAAGGGTCTAAATTTTATTCTCTTAAAAAAAATTCTAAGCTTTATTTGAAGATTTTTTAGAAATTTTAGAAAATCTTTTGAGCGGCTACACCAATGAAAGTATAGTTAAAGGGAGAATATGTTAGAGTAGCAGAAAAAAAATAGAAATTAGCTGTTAAAAGGCACAGCTTATAAACTTTTCTGAAATGATGGCAATACAATTATAATAAAAACCAAAAAAGTAT
Organism: Pteropus alecto; assembly: GCF_000325575.1. Classification (NCBI taxonomy): domain Eukaryota; kingdom Metazoa; phylum Chordata; class Mammalia; order Chiroptera; family Pteropodidae; genus Pteropus; species Pteropus alecto. The sequence goes on along the minus strand of NW_006494611.1, from coordinate 6,437,185 downwards.
AGTGAAAATAAAAATAAAATCACAAACAAATCTTGTACACAAAACTCCTCAAAGCAACTGTTTTTAGAGATACAATCTGGTTGTATCTTTTCTATCCTTGGATATTGCATAAATAACTTCTCTAATTCACAGGCAGAAAAGCTGGAAGAATCATCTGAATATAAATGAAGGTAGCATATAGGTAGCATAAACATTAACTACTAGTTATAGATTATAAATAACATTTCTATAATTTATTGTATAGGTATATATATGTTCAATGATGAGTATTTTATATCAAGAGACGTAAGTATTTGAAGATTCAGAAGACTGCAAAGTGTTGCCATTTAGAAATGTTAAAATTTTCATTTCATAAAATTAAAATGTAATTTTATATTCAGTCTTTTTCTTTTTTTCTTTTTTTTTAAGTACAAAAGCAATACTGAAACAGAAGAGACTCTTGGAAAGATAAGGGTGACATCTCATGTTCTAGATATGGTTTTGGTTTTGTTATGATGAGAATAAAAAAGAACAGAAAGGAGAGTTATAAAATATTAAACCTTTAAAAGTCTTTAGCTATTACTCTAGTCCAGGAATTTTCAACTTCCCTCACTTGCCTCCCTTTCCTATATCCCTTTGTTCAGGGAAAAAAAAATTATTAAGGAAACACCTCTACGAAAGCCAAAAATCACTTCTGGATAAATAGTGTAAAAGGATGGAGCTTGTGGGGAATCCATGTTGTATAGTTTATAAACCATGATTCTAGTCCAACCATCACATTTAAGAAATAAAGACACACAAAGAGAATAGAGCTACTGGAAGATATGAAGTTTGAATATAGGTCTCCTAATTCTCCATCCAGTGAAAAATCCCTCTCCTATATCACACTATACCTACTTCATATTTCAGCAGACACACTCTGTATTGCAAATATAAGGCATCGGGACTGATTACCTGCAAGTTATGTGCATATAAATAAATGAAGAAAACATGTTGAGATTTTAAGACAGTCTTTTTACTGTCAATTACATTGGTTCTCACAGGATAAGATAGAAAACTCATTGTTGGATCTCTAACATCTCAACAGTATCCTTGCATAAAATTGATGCTCTACAAATATAGATTAGATGAAGAATTAATAAATGCTGATAAACACTTTCTATAAAGTAAAATTAATTTATTTAACCATGTAAAACATTTCTATAATCCAGAGCCGCTCAACTGACAGGCTAAGACAAAGTATGCCTCAAGCAGGTTCCAGGTGTGCCACATTTAGGAGTGTCAAAGGGGCCAAATGTTTCCATAGCCCCTGGATGGTCACCTTGTGCCAGGAGAAGCCTCTTCATTTACTCCAGTGTGCTGAATGAATGCCATCATTTTCCACATGAATCATGATGTAAAAAGGGTTGAGAAGAACAGCTCAAGTGTAGGTGTTCCCAACAGGATAGCAGCGCGGTACAGTAAAAAGAGAACAAGGCTATGACTCAGCAAACCTCCACTGAAATGCCAGTACCATTATTTAAACTCAAACGATTATATCACCTAACTTTATTTTGGAATATAAACTTTTTCTTGATTCTGGTAATCAAGGAGGTTTCGCAAATGCTGGTAGAACTTTTGGGATTTTTTTGCAGATAAAGATGTTTTACCTTGATAGTTCTCCCAATGAGCTATAGTACAAAACCTCCCACCCACCAGCTCTGCTTCTCAGTGAGGCATGCATTCTTTATAAAAAGTTTTCTGCACTTTTCAAGTGTCTTTCACCTATATCTATGTCTTAATCTTAATCTATATCTGTATCTATCTCTAGCATGTGTTTCAAAACAGACTAAAAATAATAATAATAATCCTAGCATCATCCCATCTCTATGACTGCCATTTTCTAACCAGACAAAATTCCTACTCCATAGATGAGAATTCTAATTTTTCAAGATAGGAAAATTTTTGAGTCAGTTTGTTAGATGGCATCAAACTCTTAAAATGTGTTTTCTTTTGATGTCATGACTCACACAAAAAAAATGATAGCTACGAAGTAACTGAGAAGTATGTAAAAGAACTTCAACTTTTTTTTATTTTTTGTTCATTTCCACTAATGTTTTGAGCCCAACTCTTGGCATCCGGTGCCTATATTGCCTCAGCTTTCTTATAAATCCCCTTTAAAGAAACTTTTCACATGCTTCTCTGATGAGCAGAACCGGCTCTCCTCTTAATTTAGCATTGCAGATAGCCTAAAAAGTGGAACAAAGTGTTCAACATCCTGGCAGGTACAAGGAAAGAAAGAAAAGACAGACACCAGCCATGCTCTCAGAGGTTCTCAGTGTAGTGGGAGAAGCAGACACTTCTATAAATAGCTGATTAGAGGCAAAGGGCACAATAAATTACTATTGTAGAGGCATGAGTAATGTGTGATGGGAACACAGAGAAGAGAATAATTACTTATGAATGGTGAGGAACAGGTAATGTTCTGGTGGCATATGATTCTGGGAACCTATTCCAGGTGGGATTTGAATTAGCTCTTGAAAAAAATCCATTATAACACTCTTTGGAATTCATGTTGTGTTATAACAAGAGTCTTCATTACCTAAGTCCCAGAAATGCCTACATTGAAATAAAATTCATTTAAGAGGAAAAATATAGAAACAAAATCAGTGTATTGGGCAGCACTGGTGAAGGGGAACTCAGTTTCCAGAGATAAACAGCTATATGTCAAACTAACACAAACAAAAACACTATTTTGTATGACTATTAACATAGAATTTATAAAAAAAATCTGACAAGATTTTCTGTTTATATTTGGACTAAATAAACTAAAACTAAAATTGAGAAATATGTCCTAAAACCATGAGGAAAAAAGCCAACAAAAAGGACAAAAATATCAGGACAATTAGGTCATTTTATTTAATTTTTCCAAGAGTCACAATCACATTCTTCACAAAGTAAATAATTCCCTATGGTTTACTTTGAAGTATTTGAGTTGGGATTATGACCTGAGCTTTAGTAAATTAAACAAACAAACAAACCATTGAAGGACATTTAGTTTGTTTACACCTTGAGGCCCAGGGATGCTATTTTACCTTAAAACGTGTAGCCCTTGTGATATGCTAATTCTTCCAAAACACTTCTCTTGAATGTCTCCTAACCCCTGAGAAATATAATGGAGATAGGAGGCTGGGAATTGATAAGTATGTCAAAATTTCATGCCAGGAACCAAATTACAAGATCACAGCACTCCACTGAGACTATTGTGAAAGAGGAAAAAGAAAAAGAATAAAATTCCTTTCCTTTTAAGCCAAATCAGATCATAGACTTGCCTTTACAACATCTTCAAGGCACAGTCTGTTGAGACTTGTTAAGTCAGGAACCAGAGCAGAGTCTATCACATGGAAAGAGAATTAATAATAGATTCAAGAGACCTGGGTTTGAAAGTCTAGACAATTTTCTTGACTTCTCTGGCCTTTTGATTCCTCACCTACTAACCAAGATTGCAAATGTCTACAATGTAGTGTTGTGAGGACTAAATGCATGAAAACAAACAACCGGTATCTGGCTATATAATAATTTTTAGTTTCGGCTAATTCTTCTTACAAATTCTAAGAGGGCTAGAACATATATTTAATTAACTTTTCATTCTTTGATCATTTAATTGAATTACTATTTTAAGCACTACGGTTCTATTTTTTTTCCTGTTTTTTTCATTCACCATTCTATTCTATATTTTACAACTTTACTTTTTAAAAAATAGATTATTTAAGAAATCTTGTTATAATACTCTGGGACAACTGGATAATGTCATAACATAAAATGGGTTAATGAATTCCTAAGAGATTTTTCTCCTGCTTCCCTGAGAATTTTGTGGAAAAGTTGTTTTGACTTCTATGTAAACATTATTATACCCCAAACCCATATATTTCTTAATTTTTCATAAAAGTAATTTACATTATTTAATATTCTCCTAACAAAAAACCTACCGCTTTTTCTGGTAGAATCTTTAGAGTTGACTACGTATGCAGAAGCAAGACTTCATTTAATCTCCACAACAATGTTGTAGTAGGTAGAGTAGTAGAAATCCTCTCCCCACGACATGCCACATGACTATAAACATGGTCAAGATTAAACCTATGTCTTCTAAGACCAAAGACAAAGATGACTTTAGACATAGAAGACAGAGATTCATTCTTTTACTTCACTCTGTCCTCCAATTAACAGGTTTCTCCTACATCTTTCGATCTCCTTCCGTATGGTGATAATTACATTGAATGTAGTTATTGGTCTTCAGTAAACTGCTGTGCCATAACCTTTCACAAAAGCATGGTCTGCTTGGGCTTGAAAAAATGGTTAAAATCATCTTGTCCAACTCTCTCACTTTATATACTGGGACACTGCATTCAGGGAATTTGATTGCCTGATGTCGTAAAAAGTAGACTAAGGGCTGAGTTCAGGACTCAGATGCTCTGGTTTCTACACAGTACTCTTTTCCAAACCCCACACTAGATCTTTTTTAGAATACCGAAACTTCTCCTTGGTATTCTGGCCGTTGTTAAGAATAAGAATATGACAACTAATGTTGATTAGTTATTGATATAATTATTTACATCACCAACGAAAAATCATTGGTCTGAGTAAGCTACATTACTTGGGTTTTTGCCACTGTCACATGGATAAATATGGAGGCCCTCTAGCCAATAACTAAGAGGAGATATCCTATTCTCGACCTCATGGCATGATGTCTTAGGTCATAATTCCTGTTACCAGCAATTTGTAAACAGTGGTTAATTAATAAACCTGTGCACTGAGGCAGTCACTTTCCAGAATGGGTGGAATTTCACAGCATCTTGAACAAAATTCCATAATCTGAGTGAGAATTTTGTCATCTATAGAATGCAATACTAATTATTCTGCTCTGTCTACCTCCCAGAACTGTGCAAGTTAAATGAGATAAATGTAAAATACACTTCTTTAAGAATGTAAAGAGATTAAAGATACTGTTACAAAGTCCTTCCCTCTGAGCAAAATTACTGTTCCACGTGAGGACTGACCCTAATTTTTGGTTCTTGAGTCTCTGGCCAATCAGCTAAGCATACTTTCCATTACTCTCATTATTAGAGAGAAGCAGACAATATGAGATGTCCACATAGACCTCCACAAAACTATGCGTATTAAGTTGAGGAAAATATAATGTTTTTTTCCTTCATTTTTGTTGTTTTGTTTTCAACAGACATTTTTTCTTCTTATATTTTTCTTTAGTGTACATACCTGGAACACCTTATAAGTTACAGAACAGAGAAATCTGTATACAGAGAAATCTCATGGAACATACAGTTTGTTGCAGATAATTCTTGGCAGGGTCCATTTTCTTGACTTAACTATAATCAAGGCCCAACTAAACCCCTGGTGCTGGTGCTTATGAGACACCATCTTGACAATGTTCAATCATGTCATCTCCAATTTAGAGTGAACAGGAGGCTCCAGTGGGAAAAACGGCTTACCTTTGGGTCACAATGCTAACTCTAGCACTAACTGGAGTTGTTGAAACAAGAATCGTTGAAACAGATATTTATGGAGACCCTGCATGGCACAGTGATAAGGAGACACAACCTTAAGCTAAGAACTATGCTCTCATCTTGTGAAGACAACCCACTGGCAGTGATACCTGTGCAAAGCTTTTCTTTATATGGGCCTAATTCTTTTTTTGCCTATACAGTAAGACACTTACTTAAGTTAATAGACCTCTTGGTCCCTTGAAGCTCTGTGATCGATTTGAGGAGCGAACATAAGTTTCATTAGGGCAGAGCTCTTTGTATACTTCACTGTTTCACCTCCAGTTCACTCAACAATGTCTAGCACATAGAAGGAGCTCAGTAAATATTTTATTAAGTGAATGAATAACTGGGAATGTGTGGCCCAATACCTACTCCCATACATATACCCTGTATTTCATCAACATCCTCAGAAGGCCTTCTGTCACCATCCTATTTAAGCAGTCCTCTCTCCTAAGCCAGACTCTGTCTCATTACCCTGTTATTCTCTTCATAGTGCTTATTGCTATTTGATAGTGCCTCATGCATTCAGTTGCTGACAGGCTTATTGCTTATCTCCCTACCAGTCTGTTTGAGACACTACTGCATTCACAGCTTCTGGAGCAGTGCTTAACACATAACTGGCACTTAATAAGTATTTGTTGAATGAAAAATGTAAATGACACAGAACTACCTAACATCTAAGTTCTCTCTAACTCTTGGGTTCTTTCATTTTATCTCAGCAAGAGTATATTTGTTTTAAAAAAAAATTTGTGCTGCAAATTTTGCTGAGGATGTAAATGATCAGAAGTTAATCACACAACATAGTAGGTGGGCCAATGCCTTTTTTTTTTTTTTTTTTTTAGTGTATTTGTTAACTATGGGTAACTGACCCATCTGGGGGTAAAATCTAAAACCAGGGTTTAAGTAATGATGTTTTCAGCTATGTGTATACATAGCTTGCCTGCCTGCCTGCACATTGCAGATCACAATTAAATCCATTGTGAATCATCCATTAGAATCAAGATCTGCAAGCAGAGACTAGAAATGTTCCCAATATCATTCGGCTCACATGTTGGTTTCCTTCTGAGTTGCCTGAACTCAGCTCTGCTAAGATGTTTATTTCTACCCGGCTTTATGAATTGCAATTACTTCCTAAATTATAGCAAGCCACAAGTGATCTGAGCCAAACAACTAGGGTCACGGAAGGTCTCTCCTTGTAGTCCTGGGGATGACAGAAAAGCTTGTTTGAACCAATCTTGATCCTCTTTCAAAAGAAAGGGAAAACTTTAAGCCTCTAACTCCTGGGAGTGGCAAAGAGAACAGCCAGAGGGCCATGAGCTAACTTCGATTCTCCAGAGATCGGTTGAACAGATTTGGCTTCTGTTGAAAACAAGCCCTTCTAATTATACTTCTGCCAGTGGAAGAAAAAAGACAGCACCAAAGCTTAGAAAGGCCATTAAGACATGCCAGCATGAGGACTGCAATTGTGTAGTTCCCTTCCGAACACAGCACTGCTGATGTGTACGTCAAGCACCCAGCTCTGGAACCCATCCACGCGAATGTAACCTTTTGAAGAGTACAAAGGAAGTCGGAGAAGTGATTTGCTTCCTTTACACTGTATCTTGGCTGTAATATTTTCTGACCCTAGAAATAAAATAATTCCATATTTTGGTTCCTCTCACCACCCCCCCACACCAAAAGTGGTTTACATTAAGTAGATAGGAATGGCACAGACGAGTACGGGGGTTTCCATCGTGTAACTGTTGAAAGACAAAGGAGATAGAAAATCCAGATGTTTTCTCTTTGCTGCTGCAAAAAGGTGGTTGGATAACTCTTTCAGCGTCTCTGGAATGCAAATTTTTTGTCACAGTTTAGCAGTCTTTTTTGGATTTCAACACAGTGAACTAACACTTTCCTGAATTCCAAGACCTCCAGAGAACCAGATGGATGAGAGAAAATGGGAAAAAAGAACCCACACTACTTGAAAAAGGTATGAATTTCTCACTCTGCATCTAGCCAAAAGTTCTGAAAATTAGAAGAGCGAAATCACTTTTGGTTTGTTCAAATGCATGCCATCTTAGCGTTGTTTGTGGTGGAATAAAAAGAAAAATTTAAAGTGACTTGATGGTTTAGAGTCTGTGTTCAGTTTAAGCTAGGAAGCAAACTTTCACAGAATTGATGTGTTTACTATCAAAGGCAGGAAAGAATTTCGATGGAAGAGATTACTCAAAAGGAGTATTTTATATGCTTGTGCTCTAAAGCCAGTGACTACTCCTCAATACCAAACTTTTTAACTTGACACTCAAGGCTCTTCAGGATATTGTCTTACCTCCCTTTTCCAGGTACCTATCCTATCGTTCTCCAAATACAGTCTTCATTCCTGTCAATGTAAACATTTTAACACTCTGCGCTTGTTCTTGCAGGCCTTTACTTCCATTGTTGCCTCTGCTTTGAACATTTTTATAAACAAGGTAGATGTCTCAAGTTTCAAGGACCAGGATATGTGAATGTTACCTCCTCTATTAATCATTCCCCTACTCTCTATTCTTTCAAAGCTCAGTTCACACCTTCATTGTAGCAGGCATTCTGTGTGTAGTGTTACCTGTTTAGATGCTATGGAAAATGCTATGACAAAGCACACCTTCTGAAGATGACAATGTCAACACATATCCCCATCCCACATCCTCTTCTTCCAATGTGATCCTGACAGTCCCCCAGGGAGAAGTGAGGGCCTGGAAGGACATCTGTAACTGCATGGCCAATGGAATGCAGTAGAGGTGATGTTATATGACTCCCAATGCTACTCATGAAATGTGATATGATTTTCTTGAGACATATAACTTTGAAGTCCTGAGTTGCCATGTTGGAAGTTGGGATATCTGAAGCTGCCATGGCAAAGAGATTACATGCAGGTAGAGGGAGATGCTCGAATAAGCCCAGTTGTTACAAAACAGCTGTTCAAGTATTCCTAGCCCAGGTGTCAGACATGTGGGTGAAGAAGCCTTTGAGAGATTTCAAACTCAGAAATCTCATGGGAGACCCCAAGCCAGAATTACTCAGTTGAGATGCTATCAAATTCCTGACCCACCAAATTGTCAGAGCTAATAAATGATGATTGTTCTTAATAGCCACTAAGTTTTTGAGTGGTTAGTTATGTAGTCATAGTAATTAAAACATAGGCACAGCTTCCATATTTGATTATGAGATCTTCAATGACAAGGAATTAATTTTTTTTTTTCCAGCACAGAAGAGAGTGAATGAAATATGGGAAGGATTGTTCATTGAATAAAAATGCTTGAGTGAATAAATATTAACTTTTGGACATAGCCGCATAAAATTAATGCACTCTAACTTCATGAAGCTTGTTAGGTTTATTTAGTTAAGGTATTTCATGCAACAATAATGCCCAAACCATATGATTGCAAAATAGATCTTCCTCTACACAGTGGACAATGTGGTTTTCAAATTCCATAAGTTATTGTTTATTCTCAGTAATAGCATGAGAATAAATTTGTATAGGAATATATGTATAGAATTGCTTTTCTTCAGAAGTATTCGGTATCATTCTTAACATCTCTGCATATGAAAATACTTTTAGTGGGGACGTCGAGTAATAAAGACAATTTATCTATTGCACAGTCGAAAAAATTAAGGAGCTAGAATTTTGCGTAGAATCACGGAGTAACATCAGTGAGAATGACCTTAGGGGTCATCTGGCCCAGTCAATTTGATCCATTAATTTCATCTATAACATCCCCACTCAATCAGTCAGTGCTTGTGCTGCCCCTGAAACTGCATGCATCATGTCCAGTCATAGCAGACTCTCTTGGAAGATGTGCATTCCACTAGAAGGTCTAATTATTAGTCTTTATTATTTTGATTTAAATCCCTTTTATCTCACTGACCCCACTTCTGCCCTCTAAGGACAAAGCTGTTGCCTTTTCTATGTACTAGTCCTAAAGAGTAGTGAAAATACATCCTCCTCCCCTCCCAGCCTCCTCTTTATTGGGATAAATACCTGGTTTCCTTCAACAATATCTTATGGAACATGATTTTTGTCGATTTTCGTCACGATCACTCTCCTCTGCAAAAAGTTCTAGTTTGCCAGGTTTCCTTCAATGTGTGGGGCACAGAAATGAACTCATCATTTTAGGAACTGATGCTTCCCCTGTGATGCACACTCCTCTTTCTATGAGTGCAGCCAAAGAGTGCATTTACTTTTCTGTGGTCCTACACATTACTATTGATCTTGGGGTCAGATTGTCTCCCCTATACATCTTTTTCCTTTTCTTTCTTTCTTTCTTTTCTTTCTTTCTCTCTCTCTCTCTCTCCTCTCTCTCTCTCTCTCTCTCTTTCTTTCTTTCTTTCTTTCTTTCTTTCTTTCTTTCTTTCTTTCTTTCTTTTTT
>NW_006494611.1:6406201-6427075 GCF_000325575.1 Pteropus alecto | reverse complement strand
CTTCCTTCCTTCCTTCCTTCCTTCCTTCCTTCCTAACATGGACAGCTGTCACAATAAATGACCCTCATATGAATTCGTATAGTTAACTTTTCAAGCTAAGAATAAAAGTTGACTTTTGTCTTTCTTAGATTTTATCTTGTTGAATATGGGTCACTGTTCCAGATAATTGAGAATTTTCATAATATTAGTGACCCTATTTTACATATTACAATTCTTCCTATCTTTTACCTTAAACCAATAAGTTCAGGTCAGATAAACTTCAACACCTACAGTTTTGCTACTGTCGAAAGATATGTGACATCAGATTTAGTATTAGCTTTCCTTTTCTTACATCCCAGCAGGCATCAAGTCCTACTGATTTTGCCCACTAAATATTTTAATTTCATCCATTATTCTTCATCTCTGCCATATTATTCCATCATTTCTCACTTAGGTAATCACAGTAGCCTCTTAACTGGCCTCTTAGCCTCCATGTTTTTCTCTGCTCCGGTCTACCACCATATTAATCTGCTTACAACATACGGCAGGCACATCAGACTCATCAGACAGCTGTAAAAATTGAAGATTTCTGGGTCATCCCCAGACATATTTAATCATATTATCTGGGGTTGGGGCTCAGGAAACCATTACTTTAAAAAAGTGCTATAATTGTGCCAGAACTTCCTGATTGAGTCAAGATCGACTGGAATTTGAGTTTTTATAAAGCGAAAAAGAACACACTGTGCATCTAAACAAATTTACTACAGGTATCTGGAGAACAGCCTTGTCAAGGATACAGAGTTTTTTCAATTACTTTTGAGAAACCAAGGTCATCTTAGCTTGGAGGAAACCCAAGAAAGAAAGGAGAAAGGAGAGAAGAATTGACATTTGCAGCACTAGATACCTATTGGTGTCTAGGTACTGGGCTAGATACTATCTCATTTAAGTTTTAAAACAATTCCAGGGTGATAACATTATAACTAGTTTAGAGAATAAGGTACTGCAGTTTAAATTTTATATTTATCTGCAACCAAAGTCACAAACCGATACACACGAATTAAACATGAGTCTGCCTGATTCCTATCTAGGGACTAATAAATACAAAAATTTCTTAAGCAAAGGAGGAACATTGTACCTAGTATGAGCATATAAAATGATAAATTTGTTCACATTCAAAATGGTCTTATAGGCTTTAATTAAAGATCACATTTCTATGAGAAAAATCTATGGTGTAGTAGAAAAAGCATTTGGGAGTAAGGACACAGAATGCTCGTACTGGAAATGTCATTAATTTGCTCTGCTTTGATAGTTGTTTCTCTATAGCTGCTCTTCTTTTCTCTTTTAGACCCTCCAAATTTTAGCTAGGTACATGGCTGCCCAGAAAAAATATTACATTTTTCTACCCTCCCCACAGCTAACTTTGCCCATGAGACTGAGTTCTGGCTGAAGAGTCGAAGGTAGAATGGCAGTGTCCTCAGAGGGAAGGGGTCTGACCTCAGTCCACTGGAATGCTGAAGCAGCATCTTGGACCCCTCATCAGAAGCCACGTGCTGAGCATGGCAAAGGGACACAGTCTGAGACTGGATCCTTGTCTACCATTGTCCTGGACCTCCTACTTCCTTTGGTGAGAGGGAAATTAACATTGCTTTGTTTTCTGTCCATTTGAACCAAATCCTAACTTATACACTTGCTTTGTGATTCCCCTCCTCTGAGCCTCGGTTTTCTTATTTATGTATCAAAGAGGTTGGATTAAATGATATATTTAAGGGCCATTTCAAGTCTCACATTCTCTATGACTGAATGAGACATGTCATAAGGAAAAGATTCTGAATTGAAATCAGGATATCTGCACTGCAATGTTCATTGCAGTACTAATCACAATAGCCAAGATATGGAAACAATCCAAGTGTCCACTGACAGATGAATAAATGAAGAAAATGCAATGTATACACACAATGGAACATAATTTAGCCTTAACAAAGAAGGAAAGCCTGCCATTCACAACAACATGAATGAACATAGAGGACATTATGCTAAGTGAAATAAATCAGTCAGAAAAGGATAAACACTTAGTGATTCCGTTTACATAACGTATCTAAAATAGTCAAATTCATAGAAGCAGATAATACAATAGTGGTTGCTAGGAGTGGAGGGGAGAGAAAAATGGGGAGTTGTTGTTCAGTGGGTGTAAAGCTCAGTTATGCTGGACGAGTGAGCTCTAGAGAGCTGCTATACAACATAGAACTTGTAGTTAACAGGATGATATTGTACACTCTTTGAAATTTCTTAAGGGAGTGGATCTCATGCTAAGTGTTCTTACCACCAAACCAAACCAAACCAAAAACTTCCTCCAGAAACTTGGCATGCTGATCTGCTAGTGACTGGCCCTTCAAAATCCATGAGTACTACATCAATATCAATGGATGCTACTCCAGAGGAGGATCCATTTGTGCAGAATGCCAGTATAAACAGCTAGCAAACAATTGCCTATTAATGGATAGTTCAGTGATAGTCCAGATTCCAGGCAGCGCAGCCTCGCCTAGAAACTCACGAGACAAGGCTTGAAGCTTTGATTATATCTGCAAGTCTCAACCCAGAGGTTATTCTGCTTGTATCACCCCTTGTTGGGGATGTACGTAAGAATTAGATAAGGTTATAAATCTCAAATTATTAATTGTAATTATGCCCATGGAATCTCATGGGATGGAAAACTCTATTTTATGATTTATGATTATTAACATTTATGACTTGTTTATTTGCAAAAGCTCCATATCAGGGCTAGGACTAGGATGACCTCCCCAGGGAGCAAAATTAAAGGAGGCAGCCACTTTTGGGGTCCTGTAATTGGCTGAGAATCTCCTTCACTTTTCTTGCCTTAGTCCTGGCCCTGCTTCGTGTTTCGTATTAAGTTTTTTTTTTTCCCCTAAGAAATTCTACCTAATGGCTTTAATTCATTTAAAATCTGCATTTTAACATGACCCACTTATATCACTCGACTGAACTAAGGACTGTTTCTGCTGTTCCCACCGTAAAATATCATTCACGGTTAAAAGCCCACTCTAGGCATTTCATGCATTCCCACGTCCTTGTTTGTTTTCTTGGTATCAAGAACAGATATTTGCCTTATAATTTGTTAGAGTTCAAGATAAAATGTATGAGACAGACAATGAAAAAAATGTATATGGCTGCCCAGGTCATAATGATAAGCTTTCATCTTTTAGCACTGTACTTTCTAATCAACTAGTCTACTGACATACAAGTATATTTTCAACAGTGTTATCAATATTTTCCAAAGCCTTGAACTACAAAGGGCCACACTGAATATGCTGCTATCTTTCCAGAGCCTTCTCTTTTTCCTATGTTTCCTATTGTATGGGAATCCTACTCATTTATCTTGCAAAATGAAAACACTGTCTTCCTTGACTTCTCCATTTCTCTCATTCTTTATACATTTAAGTGATCAGCAAGTCCATCCTTGCCTTTCTCTTCATTCTCCCAGCTTGCACCCTAGTTCAGGTTTTCATCATTTCTGGCAGTACAACTGCAACATCATTTATTAGCAACCTTTTTGACACCAGGTTTACTTTACTCCAGAGGTCTCATACTCATATACAAGATCAAGAAGGGCAACAGTAATGAGTGGTATGTTTTGTGTGTAGGTAATAAACGGTGGTGGGCACTGTGGCAAATGGCAGAACGCATGCCCCAACAAGAGGTAGAAGGTACTTCTCAATTCTAGCTTATTGTTGCCAGGCAGAAATTTTAAACTCCAATTTTTAGCAGAAGCTGGACATCTAAATTTTTATGTGAATTCTCCCAAATTTTAAAAGTTTACCACCAGTTTAAAAAAATTTTTAAAGTTTTTGAATATCAAACAAAATACGTCTGCATAAATCTGGTCTCAGAGCAGCCAGTGTGTGTGACCTCTTTCTTACTTTAACTGATCACCTGTGCTACCCTGTCAGAGCATATTTCTAAAGCACAGACAGCATCATGGCTCTCCCTTGCCTAAAAATCATAATAAATTTCTATGCTTATAAGAGAAATCCAACTCCTTGGCAGCATGGTAAGAACTTTCACAACTTTGACTTTCTGAATACTCAGTCATTCCTCTTATGTACCCGACACCCCGGCCAAATCAGATTGAATACATTTTCCTGAACTTATCGTACACTTCTCGCCCTTGGCCCTTCTCTTCATATTACTCTTCCCACTTCATCTCTTACTGGAACACTCCAGACTCCAGTCATACGTGCTCTCTGATGCCTTCCTGAGTTAGTCCCGCTCAGGCAAAATTGGTTGCTACCTTTTCTTCATCCATAAAACATTTGCAGATATACTCTTGAGTCATTTACACTGTTTTCTGTACATGTTTGTCTCACCCTAGTTTGAGTTCCTTGAAATGGGACCATGTCACACCCATCTTTTGCTTCCTTTAGCACAGTGTCTGGTACAAAATGGTCTGTGTTCAGTAAGTGTTCCTTGACTAAAGAAACTAAAATCACAAACGCAAAAATGCCTTTAAGTTGATTTTGTTGGTTAACGGTGTGAGTCTCCTCATTGGATTTAATTGAGACTAGACTCCATAGAGCAACGCTGGGTTTAGAACACAAAGAGAATAGCCTAGAAGTTTCAGCAGCAGTTATAACCATTTTCCTTATCTGAGGTAAATAACAATAATAAATACTTCGTAGTCATGTAGCATCTTTCTCCAATGAGCTCTCCACCCATTGCAGATATGATCTCCTTCATCTTGTGAGCAAATCAACTTGCTCCAGGGTTACAGAGTCAGTCTTCAGCACAAACAACAGATGTAAGGACTCTCAGTTCCCGTGTCAGTGCCCTGAGAGCTTGCCATCTTCATTAACAGCATTCTCCTTGTCAAGGGTACAGGGCACATCCCCTAGAGGAAGGAAGCTGGCTGGGAAACATGCTTAGCTATGCTTCTCACTCACATTCGATCAAGGAGAACAAATCACCGACACTCTAGTCACCACAAGAAAGGACTCCAGTTAGCTTTGGTAGCTGGCTAATGCTACCCTAAGCCCACTGATTGACTTTTTAATCTCTCTTAAGCATTTTTACCATTCTCCCCTACACTTTCTAGTGATGGGGCATGATTTCCAGATTCTGGGGCTATCTGAACTTCAACTGCAGAATTAGGAGACACATTTCCCCTTGGAGAGGTTTTATCTCTTCAATGCAGCACAGAGTGTGGCCACTTAATAAACATTCTGATTATGCCTCCCTGGGTCCTTCACTGGAAAACAGCATGTGCCGAGCCTTTCAAATATGATTTTATGGATCTAATCACAATTTGGTAGAATATAAGGCAATAGTGAAAGGTCTCAGAAGCTTTGAGTGTGAAAACTTAAGTTTTACAATCACTTAGGAGTTTGAGACTTTGGGCTTTACTTTTGATGTTATAAGAGACGTAGTAGAAATGACATCTCTAATGTAATTACATGCCACCTTTATTGGGTTCATACCTTATGTTCCATGAATTTTATATGTATTATCTAAGATCCTTAAAACAACCTTGGAAAATAGACATTATTATTCCCAATTTACAGAGAAGAACGCTAAAACAGGTTAAGCGATTTTCCAAAGTTGTTCAATTCAAATGCAGCTGAGCCAAGATTAAAAAATTAGCCTTTTTGATTCTCCAAATCCATGCTCTTTCCCGCCTACTGTGATGCAAAGAATACATCCAAAGAGATGGATAATAAAAATGATAGATACTTCCCAAATCCTTTTTTTTTTTTTTAGAGATGGAATTTTTCACTATATATGGATAAATATATTAACCTCTAAACTTCCCTGGTATCCAAAATAATTATATCATTGACTTAAATGAAGCTGGATAGAAAACATTTCCCATAGGGAGAAGGATCATATTTCAAAGACCTTTTTTCCTAAGAATTGTGAAGATAAAGAAAGGAGTTATTAGTAAGTTGAGTGACGGAGTGAAATAGACATTGCTAAATTAATAACATTAGTCCAGGACTAGCTGAAATATAGGTAGGCCAGCACTTTGCCTACTTGGTGCCTAAATTCAGATGACACAACAACTACTACAAATCAAGAGGAAAGAACTCAATTCAATAGTCTAGAAGCCACCACCAGAGACAATAATTAAACATGGGAAGGAGACAGAAAGAACAAATCTATAATGTAGTTTCAAAGCATGACAAAAAGCATGACAAAGTATGATATCTCTAGCTTTGCAAATTAATCATATTTTAATAACCTGACAAATAGGTGACAATTTAAGATCCAACACATTTTAGGGGAATCTCTTACACAAAGTTTGTTGGATAATATTTCTTCCCTATGTTTCCAGTCTAGGCAAGAGAAGTGTGGGACTTGGGAGAAGGAGAGGGACTAGAGATATTTTCTTGAATAATCTGATACTTTGGATCTTTTATCACAGGGACGCAAAAAAGTAAAATCTCAGGATTAATTGAGGATAAAGTGTCCAGAGGCCAGAGAGATTTTTAAAGGACTGTAGGATGTCTGTGATGAAGTTCAGTTCAACCAGCCTATTTTTCTGATGGAGAAATTGAGGCCTGGTGATAAAGTGGCCAATTACACTGTAGAGTACGTGCCGAGCTGCTTTTAGAACCCAGTTCTCTTGGCTCTCAGGCCAGTGTTCCTCCCACTCTCTCCTGACACTAGTGAAAATCATGGAGGAATAAATGGTAACTACAAGAATCAAAGGTATATGTCTAATAGTTCAGTTGGTGTCATGGCACCTAGTGACAAATACTTGAAGTTCTTGGAATTGAAAATAAGATGGATTTGACCCAAAGATTCAATACTTGTATCCCCATGTTTTCCAATTACATAAATTTGTGATCAAATAAAAAAAAGAGAGAATAGATAAATGAATTGGGGATATATTCATGCAATGGTATACTGCTCAGTAACAAAAAGGAACAGATCGTTGATACAACAACGTGGATAACTGGATGAATCTCAAAAACCTGCATGTTGAATGAAAAAAGCCAGATACAAAAATAAATGTGGTATGATTCCATTTACCTGAATTAACAGACAGAAATAATTCATAATGACAAAAGTCAGAAAGTAGTTGCCTCTGAGAGTGGCAGGTGGAAACTGGTTGGAAAGAATCATAAAGGAACTTTCTGAGGTGATATATACAATTGTCAAATCTCATCAACAGCTTAGGGGCCACCACCAGAGACGCTCACTCATGATCTGAGTATTTCACTGCATATAAATAATGTCTCAAAAATGAGGAAAAAGACAAGAATGAAATAATTTTAACATGTAATATTGTAAATAAACATATTGTTATAATGCATTAATATATAATATGTAAAAATAAAAGCAAATTAATAAAAACAGGGAAAACATGAATTTTATAGCGTATTTAACATAAAAATGTCCTAGCTAGGCAAGAGTTTAACTCTCGAAATGCAAACAAACTAAAATTGTGCTTTTTTTTTAAAGGATGAACATCATTTGAAAGTGATGCTCTATTTCTTTGCTGCCTTAAATAGCTCCTATTCATAACTTAACCTTTTTTTTTTTTCATAATGAGATCTGCAGCTCTTTCAGTCAGCTCTTTCAATCAACTCCTTACACAGAAAAGTTAAAGAACAATTTCAGAAGAGGAAAGGATATTTGAAACCATCTGGTCCAAAATATAACTGCGTAGTTGAGAAAACAGATTCAGAAAAGGCAGGGACTTTACAAAAAGAGGCAGGACTAGAAGTCAGTTTTCTAAGTTTTCAGGATGAGCTCTTCTCATGGTACCACATGTCCCATAGCCTGAGGGATGCCTTAAAGCTAGCTCATCTTCAGACATCAACTTTATTAAGCACTCTCACCAAGAATAGTAAAAGAATAGAGGTACGAATTACAGAGATTGTTTTTCTAACACGTCTTCCATGTGGCTGACAAAAAGAATCCACAAAAGTTGTGACTCAGAAACCCATGTTATCGCTAGGCTGGTCGTAATGAAGAATCTACAGTAAAATTACAGCCCTGTGTGCTCTCCTAATTGTCCTGACAGGTCAGGGACAGTCTGAAAACCCCACAGCCCACAGCAAACCCTGTGTTGGGACCTGAGAGGAAGAAAAGCAAGTCCCAAACAGAGCAACATTTTCCCAAGTGGTCTGGATGCCTGCCAAATCAGAGGCTCCACCTTTAGTACAAACTGAGCTGGAGCTTGCTCTGGAGGACTGTGGGAGTCAGAAACAAGGCTGGAGGTAGAAAAGAATGCTACTGAAATTCAGAACAGTCTGGGATACTAGAAATGGCTCATGAAATTTTACATCACGGGCAAGTCACTTCACTGTAGTCACTTCATTTTACTCATTTGTAAAATGAAGACAATAATGTCCCTTCTCAGGGCTGAGAGAACTCAGTGACATAGTGGAAATCAAAATCCAGCACCTTACAAATGTAGGGATTCACTGTTACAAGGATGGTGTAACATCTCCTAGCCTTGGGAATAGCAATATGGCTTCCTTCTTCATTTTTGATATCTGACCCTCTAGGTCACAGAGGAAGACGTGGCTGTATGTAGTAAAATACAGCCTCCAGTGATCCCAGCTATCTCTCCAAGTTACAGGTACTGGTTCGCAAGAAGACAAGATATATGGCAAAGATCTGAACACATCACTGCCTCCCTTCTTCTTCCCCGCAACAACAACAGCTGAATAAAGTTAGAAGAAAATCTTGAGTTTCTTAGAATATGAGGGAATAAGAAAACATGGGCTGGGAAAAAATACCTCTGCCTAGTGATAAATCTTCACGTCCCTGGGTATTCTAGGAACTAGGACTGGAATAACACTAAATACACTAAATTAACTTGACTGGTATTTTTTTTGATATTTTTAACGTGTAAAGCTGTGATTTATAATGTACTATTTGTGGGTAGTAAAACTAAAGTTGAGAAAATTTAAGTACTTACCCTCAATGGATATATAACTTATAAGTGGTAAAGCTGGGTTTTATACTCAGGCCTGTCGGATTCAATCCTATGGTTGACCGCCAACCCCTTCCCCTTTTGCTGTTTACTCAAATAAATAACCCAGTCCTGGCAATGATTACCACATTCATTGCTAGTCGTAGAAGTGATGTGTAAAATGTTTGCTGGAACCTTGGAGGCTCTAACTATAGAATAAACATCACTTATCCTTGTTGACCTCATAAGGGAGCTGTGGGCCTTGAAATCTAACCTAGAGTAACAACTGACACTTGCAGAGAGCTTTTAGATATTTAGATAAGACTCTATTAAAAGCACCAATAAAACCGTTTCCCTATTTATACACCAGACTGTCTGCCAGTTTCAGAGTTTAAAGCAGGTTTGTGTAGTCCAAATGTCATTCCCTACTTGTTGGTATGGTCAAGGTTCTCTCTTTCCTAGAGAATTTTAGGTAAAGGAAGAAATCATCTTTGGTGATTCTTATCAAGTTGTGAGAAGTTTGGGAGATAACCACTGCAAATTGTAATTCTTATCCCCAGTTTTAACTTCCAAAGTCTTAAAAGAAAATGCATTTCAGATTTTCAAAAAGAGAATGAAAACCACTTTTGTGAAATGAAACTGCTTCCAGCCCAAACCTGTAAATGTTCAAGGAGGCAAGTTCTTTTTAGAGAATGAGAGAGAAAGAGGACACAGAGGGGCTCAGGGCAGGATTGTCCAGGCCCTTATATTTGACTCTGATTACATCAAATATTAGGACCACCACAGCCTTAGGGAAGGACATGGGTTTAGGAGTTTCAAAACATGGGTTTAAAGTCCTCACATTATTTAGAAGCAAAATTATGTCACAAAGTCCTTTATCCTCCTAGATCACAATGCATCCAACAGTAATAGAATTAGGACACTAAAGTAAATTAAAACATTTATTTTAATACTAGAACAATATTAAATAATATTAGCAATAGGATAATGATAAAATAATCAACTACATTATCAGCCATAAATCGCTAAATAAATATTGGCCATCGTTTGAGATTATTATTTATTGGAAGCTACCTGACCATACAAGAGGAAGAGGAACCACTAGAGATGGTAGTTTTTAATAATAAGAGTTTGCATGGATTAATCTCTGGTTCAAAACTGTTCCACACTTTCCCAAACAAGCTAGATAGGAAGACAAGGTGTCTAGGGTTCTTGACTCTCCTAAAATCATAAAGCTAAGCACTAAGATTCAGGTCCATATCTTATAAAACCAAGGCAAGGCTCTCCTCATTTCATTACCATTCTGCCTCTCTTTCTTTGACACCTGAGCAATGATTCCTTTATATTTCCCAACTCATTCTTGTTAAGAATATTTTTTTCTCAAAGTAATGACAATATTTAGAAAAGATTCTAAAGGTGGAAAAGATTCTGAGAACGAGGCCTGCTGGCATAGAGAAAGCAAGGAATGGTTTTACTACTTGGTCCCTGCCCCTAGAACTTGAAATAGGGGCAATTTCAATATTTATCACAAAATACAAAAAAAGGTTAACAGAACAGACTGAATTTCTCAATTGGCTGTGAGGTGACTATTTTTCTCTTTTCCCCTGACCAAGAGCAACCCAATTTAGCTATGAGCATAAAGGACAGAGGTCTTGCCTATCAGTAAGAATAGCAATGCTGGAAATTAAGCAGGTAGTCCGGATTACTCCTCAGCATTTCTCTACCTCGAGAACCAGTCAGTCTAGGAATTATCACGAAACAGTGATATTGGAAAACTTTTGTGACTGACTGTACACGTAGTTTCTTGACAAGGATAGTACAAACTCCTAATTCATTCATTAACTATAAAGAATGCAAATATGTCAGCTTCATCATCTGTAAATGATAAGGATTTAGATAGGATCTCTAAAAGCTTGCACTGTTCTGAGAACTTGGGATTTTTTATGCCATATGAACACAAAGTTAGGCAACCAAGCTGATCATGAAACCCACGAATTATGTCTCATGGACCCAATGACATTTTGTGGAAAGGTATTAAAAATGTTACTTTGTAACTATAAATATTTCAATTTCTATTCATTTAGGCTCTATTGAAAGTAATACAAACCACTTATTATTAAAAAGCAATAAGAAATATGTACCAATTAAATATCTTATGAAAACCTATGTGGTGCATATAATAGAATTAAGCAGCTCATGAAATCAAACTGGAAAATTCATCCATGCATTCATTCATGCATTGCACCTCTATTGTGTGCAAAGCATAATTATAAGCCCCGCAGGGATAGAGTGAGGAACCAGATCATGGATGCCTCCCTTGTCAAGTTGCTCACGCAGACACAATAAAAGGGAATTCCATACAGGATTGGAAAGCTGACAAAACTGAAAAGTCATGGAACACCGAATGTTTATTGTAGAAGGACAGGGCAAATATGACAGCCCTAAGACTGGCATCAATTATTGCTATAGCAATATGAACACAAAGGAATGTTTTGTGTTTGCCCTCTTCCAAGCCTGTACACTAAAGAGAATAATCTTTTATTTTATGCTTAAAGGGACAACATCAAAGAGTTTAAGACTCAAGATATGGGGAAGCCAAAACTCACACAAAGAGAAATCAAAACAGTAGTTTGGCAATCGAAGCTTTTGATACATTTTTCTTTATTTTCCCCCTCCTTTAAAGAAAATTAAAACAAACATTTCCTGGAGTTTTGAAAAACCTAACACGACCCTACAGCTTTGGATGAAAGCAATATATAAAATTTTGCTGAAATAAAAGGCAAGTTGTCTGAAAGCATTTGTTCTAAATCCCGGCAGACAAGTGTTCACATGATCTGTAACAGGCCCTTGTTTCCTTATCAAAGATGTAAAGATGTGCACAGGATAAGATGCACATGCGAGACAACTGTAATGGTTTCCCTGTGACATAAACTATTGTCCTTGCTTATGAAGACTGGGCAGAAGGCTGGCCCTTTATTCAAGAACTTCCAGCTCCACTAACAATGAAATTTCTGAAAAAGAAATCGATCCCATTCACAATAACATCAAAAACAGTATAATACTTAAAAAGGAAGTGAAGATTTCTATGCTGAAAACTACAAGACTGTGGTGGAAAAAAAATCAAATTAGACATAAATAAATGTAAAGGCATCCATGCTCATATATTAGAAGAAATAATATTGTTAAAATGACAATACTACAGAAAGCCATCTATAGATTCAGTGCAATCTCTACCAAGATTTCAATGGCATTTTTTATGAAAGTAGAAAAAATGCTTCAAAAATTTATATGGAATTACAAAAGACTCCAAATAGCTAAAGAAATCCTGAGGAAAAAAAGAGCAAAGCCGGTGATAATATACTTCTTGATTTCAAGCTATACTATAAAGCTATAGTCACCAAAACAGTATGGTACTGGGAAAAAAAACAGACGAAGAGACCAATGGAACAGACTAAAGAGCCCAGAAAGAAACCCAAGTACATATAGTCAGCTAATATTTGACAGATGACAAGACTACTCAATGGAGAAAAGATAGTCTCTTCAATAAATGGTTCTGAGATAACTGAATATTCACATGTAAAAGAATGAAACTAGATCTCTATCTTACACCACTCACAAAAATTAGCTCAAAATGGATTAAAGACTTAAATGTAAAACCTGAAACCATGAAACTATTAGAAGAAAACATAGGAACAAAGTTCCTTGACATGAGTCTTGGCTATGATATTTTTAGCTATAACACCTAAAGCACAAGCAACAAAATAAAAAATAAACAAGTGGAACCACATCCAACTAAGAAGTTTCTGTACAGCTAAAGGAATGATCAGCAAAGTGAAAAGACAACCTATGAAATGAGAAACTATTTCCAAACCATATATCTAATAAGGGGTTAATACTCCAATATATAAAAAGAACTCATATACTCAATAGCAAAAAACAAAACAAAACAAAACAAATAACCCAATTTAACAAATGGTCAAAGGATCTGAATAGACATTTCTTTAAACAAAATAGGCCAACAGGTACATGAAAAGATGCTCAACATCACTAGTCATTAGAGAAATGCAAATTAAAACCACAATGAGTTATCACCTCGCACCTGTTAGAATGGCTATCATCAAAAAGACAAGAGATAACAGATGCTGGCATGGATGTGAGAAAAGGGAACTTTGTGTATTGTCAGTGGGAATGTAAATTGGTACAGCCACTGTGGAAAACAGTATGGAGAAACCTCAAAAAATTAAAACTAGAACTACTATATGACCAGCAATCTAACCACAATGAGTTATCACCTCGCACCTGTTAGAATGGCTATCATCAAAAAGACAAGAGATAACAGATGCTGGCATGGATGTGAGAAAAGGGAACTTTGTGTATTGTCAGTGGGAATGTAAATTGGTACAGCCACTGTGGAAAACAGTATGGAAAAACCTCAAAAAATTAAAACTAGAACTACTGTATGACCAGTAATCCCATTTCTGTGTATATATACAAAGGAAATGAAAACAGAATGTCGAAGAGCTATCTGTACTTTCATGTTCACTGCACTATTATTTACAATAGCCAAGACATGGAAACAACTTAAGTGTCCATTGATGGGGGTAAATGGATGAAGAAATTCCATTGTATATATACGATGAGATATTATTCAGCCACATAAAATGAAGAAATCCTACAATTTGCAACAAAATAGATGGATCCAAAAGGCATTATGCTAAGTGAGACAAGTCAGACAGAAAAAGATATATACTGTATGATCTCACTTATATGTGGACCCTAAAACAAAACTCATAGAAAAAGAGGTCAGATTTATGGTTACCAGAGGTGGGGGTTTGGGAGAAAGGACAATTGGAGGAAGATAGTCAAAAAGTACAAACTTCCAATAATATGATAAATAGTGACATTTAGCATGTAACATGTAGTATTTATCATGAAACATACTAGGGATGTAACATACAACATGATGACTTTAGCTAACATTGCTGTATGAGATATAGGAAAATTGTTAAGAGAGTAAATCCTAAGGTTTCTCATCAAAAAAAACTTTTCTTTTATTCTTTTCTTGTTTCTTTTCTTTTTAGTGTGTTATATGAGATGATGGATGTTAGCTGAACCTATTGTTTCACAATATATGTAAATCAAACCGTCATGCTGTAAGCCTTAAACTTAGTAATATATGCCGATTATCTCTCAATAAACTGGAAAAAATACACCAAAAAAAAAAAGAACTACTATCTTATTATGAACACCGGTCCTTTTAGGTAAGAACAGCCATAGCCACACTGCCCACATATCTCCACTGATATCCCAGTGGATGGAGTTTTCCACACAGTAGCAGATGTCCTTTCTTGCCGTCACTACTAATGGATGCTGGAGCTATGTCTCAGGACCCTGTGAATAATTATTTTATCTTAAGTTGGATTAAATGCACCTCCTGTGGGCTAAAGGTGGCAACTAATTGGTATATGTGTCTGTGATAAAATAAGGACAGGCAGCAAGAAAAATACACCAAACCAAGTAGGAATTACTAGTTTCACATATTCTTCCCTGGACTTTCATCAAGGCAATGCCTCTTCAAGGTTGAGTCACCTCATCTTTGAAACATCCTGCCACTCGATACCGTGACATGTATCTCCATGCTGACAAGAGAATACAGGGTGTGTACAGAGGTAAAAATTCAGAACAAAGATAAGAAACATTTCTGTGGGACCCAATATAAAAGACATTTGGCTGGGCAAACATTTTTTAACCTAAGTTTCTAAAAGGAGGGGTTTGTGGAGGATTTTGGTTTTAATAATGATATTTTGGTCTTGTTCTTCATAAAATGGTCAAACTAAATACACAATAAAATAGCAAAGCTTTTAATAGTAATGTAAACAGTGCAATAGAAACATATATATGTTTATATATGTTTAATAGTAATGTAAACAGTGCAACAGAAACATATATATATATATATATGAAATATACCCTTAAAAACACATGTATAAACATATTTTTTTCTCTTCCAAATAAGGAAAATCACAATATATAAATTGTGCAAAGAATTAACAGTGCTAGCTGGGACATCCTTGAAAGGACAGATTAAACATCCTCATAATTTCTTGGGCACTTTGGGATTAATTTATGTCTTCATGGTTCATGGTTGTAGGAAGATCTCTAACAAAAATAAATGAATTGGGCGCTGACCGAGAGTGTAATGTGGCTGGATTTGTAAGTGAAGACATTTTGCTTTAGTGAAATCTTTCATCAGATAAACTGCCAAGGCTCCAACAGCCCTTCAAGAACACAAAAACATGTTCAAACCAGTTTTGCCTGCAGACAGAGGGACGCTAATTTCTTTACCCAGATTCTCTTGAACCTTCTTGCATGCAGAAGCATAAAAATAGCCAAGCTGTATACAATGCCTGTAAGATCCAGCTGCGGAAAGGAATTCAAGTTTCAACTCTGTCTTGCTGCCACAGGTTTGCTTTGGAGCCTAATTATCAACTGAGTTTGATGACAAGGTAACTGGCTCCAGGGGCTTCTTGTTCTTCCCAAACAAAACAAAAAACAAATTCCTGAAGCAAGACCTGAAAGGTACCGCTGGGAGTCCAGAGCGAGTGATGCAATTCCAAACGGGGCTGGTCTCCTCCTTATCTTCCCATCAGTAGCTTCCCTGGAGAGCCTATCTCCATAAGTGTGGACCAGCTTTGACAAATATTTACTGACAGATGATGATTATTTTAATAATAATCATTTGCAACGATTTGCTGATTTATAGGCAACAACACTCTCATGTATGAGATCTCACTTGATGGCCACAATTCTGTGAGGCAAGTATGCAGAGCAAGGCTTATTAACTTATTTAACTGGGTCAAAGTTTACACTGCTGTGGTGTGGTAAAACTGGGAGCAAGAGATACAATGTCACAGACCTGTTACATCCAATCATCTCCAGTCTTTTTTCTTTTTTTAATGAAGGAGGATGATTCTGGACTGTTAGTCACTTGGAACAGTCCAGAGCCAAGAAAACCAGGACCCCTCACCAGCTTACGTGGGAATCTATGGCCTGTCCTAGACTGCCTCTGCAGTGTATTACCCTAAGGGGAGTGGAACTTGAGAACATGCAAATCTGTTTAACATTGAAATGGACTGCCCTGCGACATGATAGCTCCTGACACTGAAGATGTCTAAGCAGAACCTTGATAATCACCAAACTGGAAACTGTAGAAAAGATTCCTGTAATGGGTGAGACTTTTCTAAACAGGTACTATATAGTAAACTATTGTATGAGTCTTCAGCTGCTGTCTAATAATCACAGTGGCTTAAAACAACATAAATTTATTATCTCCTAGTTTCAGAGGGTCCATGCATGGCTTTGCTGAGTCCTCTGCTCAGAGCCTTATAGGCTGCAAGCAGGGTGCTAGCTGAGATGCAACCTGGAGGCTGGACTGGGGAAGAAGTCTTTTCCAAAGGCATTCGAATTTGGGGCAGAATTCATTTCCTTTTGGCTGTATGACCCAGGGCCCTGGCTATTTGTTAACTGTTAGCAGGAGGTCACCCTTAGGTCATACAGTTCTTAGAGGCTTTGTTTCATGGGCTTCTCCAACATGGTCACTTACTTCCTCAAGCCTACAAGAAGAGTCTCTCTTGCCAGTTTGCTGAGATGGACTATGATATAATTGTACTGCAATTATCAGAGTTACATCCCAATGCTTTTGCCATCTTTTACTGATTCTCAGCAAGTTACAGGCCCCACCTATACTCCAAAAGAGAGAATTACACAAATAATTAAACACCAGGAGGTGAGGAGGTGCCACACTAGAGCTTGTCCCCTCAATTATCTGTGTAGAAAATCTAACATGCTCTGTAATGTGCCTTCCAATGTCTAGGAATAAATATGACGACTTTCCATCTAGTGAAGTCTCGACAAAATCTAAGAGACACGTATTTAACACCACATTTATGAGAATCTCCTTTACTGTTCTGAGGGGAGGTGGCAGCAAAGCATATCCAGAGAAGAAAGTGCTTAGTCCATGTGTCCAGCAGGAGCCGGCTTTATGAAGAATAGTAAGTTCCATGAAGCTTGATACGTCATCATAAATCTGAGGAGGCGCTGCTTTACCACAGAAAGTGAGCTAGACTGAGAGTCAAAAGATTTGGGTTCTCATCCAGTTCTCCCACGGACCCATTGTGTGATAGTGGGCAAGCCACATCCAAAGTGTTATGATTCTAAAATGAAGTTGGAAAAACCTGTAAGTGCCGAGAGATCTCTCTGACCGGGGTCCCCACTCCATTTGAGCAGCGGATATCTAACACCAAGAAGGAGGAGGTTGGGAGATCAGGCCAACAGGGTTCTCTGCTTGCCCTCCAAGGCCTGCTTAGAAAGCGTATCCTTGTCAGATGGCACAGAGAGGGAATGCTCCTGGCTCTGGACCAAAAATATCACTTTAAATTCAGGCAGACGGGACCAGGCTGAAGATTGGCTGCTCAATTCTAAAAGAATCAGGACTCTCTAGCAGCTGTTGGGACAACTACTGCCAGGGAACTCCCCTCTCCCCTGATATTAGGCCTGAACCCCTTGAACTCTAATCCCTAATTTTGCTTTCCAGATAGAGGCTTAGATGACCTTATCGATAGTACTCTATGACCCTTTTAGTCTTTGTACTATTGCTGGTTTCAAAGCTATAGGGATGTTGCTTGTCTGTGGGGATATACTGCTCATCTCCCTCCTCTCCATCATTGCCAACTCTGATCATCTGGACCAAAATCCATTAGAATATGGAGCTCTTGCCTGACACCATCTCCTAGGGTTTCCTTGTGTATTATGGGAAGCACAATGGAACGATGATAGAGAAATCTCAGCATCCACAGATTCTTTTGTCATCCAGGCCACAGATCTTTGCCGCAAATATTAATTTAATTTTACATACATCTATTGAGCATCTATTTTAAAATGTAAAACATAGGTTTAAAATTCCACAGAAAATCTCTATACAACTTTAATATTTCTAAGTCCTAAAGGATAGCTGATTTGTGATGCAACAGTTTGTTCAACAACGTTCCAAGATAACCACAAAAACGGAATAGATTCCTGAACTCTGAAATGAACTTGGCCCATATGCTGAGCCTCTTACTAAAACAAAACAGATCAACACGCCATTTAGCACCACTGAATTTTATAAATCAGTATAGGGAGACCTCTGGGGTTTGCTCAGTACAGTGGAAAAAACAACTTTCTTAACTGTTATGAAGTGTGTGTGTTCCTCAGAAGTGTGTGTGTGTGTGGGGGGGCTATTTTGAAATGATATTTAGACTCTGGGGGTTGTGCATACTTTATTTTTTCAGGCTATAAGTTTAAGAAAGCTTTCATGAATTCCATATTCTTTACCAGCAGTGTCAATACTTAGATATGCCTGAAAATTCCGACGAGCTTTTGTGTTTCTGGTGTGTGTGGAAATCATAAGAAGTGTTCATTTCTTTTCTGTGCATACATCAGTCATTACATTTTTACAGAGCTTACTCATACCCCTGACATTTACACATGACAATTTATACTTTCTGAAATTTCCTAACATGTCTTTTAATCTTCAAAATATTCTTTTGAGTCAGGGAGGACAAGAGATTCTATCTTTTTTGATTTTATCCATAGAAGTGAAAACTGAAGCTTTAAGGCATTTTCCAGGGTCATATGATGAGAAAATAGCAAAGCTGGAGTGAGAATTCAGGTCATCCAAGGGCCAAGCATGAACTTTCTCAACTCTGTTGCTTCAGATAACAGGAATTCAGGTGTCGGCTCTGCCATTTTTAGCCATGTGTGCTTGAAATTTTCACTTTACCTCTCTGAGCTTCTGTTTCCTTATTAGGAATATGCGGCTGATAATATCCGAAGTTTGTGCCTCACAAAGTTGTTTTAAGGACCAAATGAAAAAATGCTTGACATTGGATCTTCTACTAGGAAGTGTTAAATATCATCTCAATTAATCCCAACAACCCAAGAAGATACCAGTTTTCCTTATGATTCCTGATATCTATAGACAAGGACACTGAGGCCCAGTGAGATCAGTGAATACGCACATTACAGAGAAGTATGGAGCTGGGATTCAATCCCAGCCCAAGCTGCCTGACTGCACTGAGACCTACAGCCTCTCCTCCCTAAGCACTTTCCTTTCCTTCCAGCTTATTTCTCCTCCCAGCATTCACTATCTTCCAACATTCTATATAACTTATCATTTCTTTTGTTTATTGTCTCATCATTCACATGGAAACTCCACAAGGGCAGAGATTTCTGTCTGCTTTGTTTACTGTTTGCTTACTGTTGTATCCTCAACAACTAGAATAGTGTCTGGGACATAGTATGTGCTCAACAATATTTGTTGAACAGATACGTGAATAAATGTTAAGATATCCCATTATCCTATTCTGCATCTTATAGCTAGGGGGAAATGTGGCCAGAGGGAAACATTTGAAAATGAATGAGACGCACCATGAAAAGGTAGACAGAGAGGAAGATAAGAGAATGGAAAAAGTTATATAGATAAAGAAAGACTAAAAAGCAGGTGGTAGGGAAGCAGATGGTAGGAACAGGGGTTGTTTGCAGGTCAGTGAGGAGAAGGACGATGAGAGAGATTTACAGTCCACATTCCAACAGGCACTCAGCTCAGAACACACTCAAAAGCTCTGAATTCACTCACGTAATGCTCTGTTACATAGTTGGAGAGAGGAATCTTTCCCCAGCCCTACCATTTGGCTCCTGCCCTCATCTCTGGCTGAAGTGCAGGACTCCCAATATTTTCCTTCCTCTCTTTTCCTCTCCCATTTGTGGGAATGTCAGCCAGCTCAACTCCTACTTCCTGTCGCACTGTCAATGAACCGACAGCCTGAACCTCAGTCAGCAAATCTTTTACCAAGTATGAAATTGACTAAGACTCACCTCCTTAACTGAGTTTCTGATATGACTGTGCAGAACCATCATATGATGAAAGCAGTCATGTTTCCCCCTTAAGTTGTTACAATTTTGCTTGTACTATTTACATCAGCAAAGAGATAAATGTATGAGGTGACGTGATTTGTGGTAGGAAATTATCTTCCCACTATCATGTGTCCAGGCAATAGTACATTTATATCACTATTATTCTAACCTTATTTCAAAAGAACATGCTGGGTTGAATGCCAGATCTGAGTTAAAAGTCCTACCTCTATTATTCCCTTACTATGTAATCTGGACCATTCACATATAAATCTTAGTTTCTTCATTTGATAATGAAGATGGTATAAGAGGGGAGATAGTGGTTAGATTGTTTGGAAGTTCCTGCCAACTGTAATATTCATCCCGTTAATACTAAAATCTCTCAAACCTCCTATATAATCAATTTCTTTTTAATAGCCCCAGTCTATGGAACTGCTTGCATCGGCATTCTATGTATGAGTTTGGCCTTTTATTCATTCACCTAATCAATAAGTTTTTTTCAAATAGCTACGGTGTGTGAGGAATTAAGTCTGCCCTAAACCTGATTAGGGAGAGGGCAGAAAGTTTTAAGATGGAACCCAACCATCATCAGGGAATTTCATATATAATAGTAGAGATAAAGCATATTCAACTAAAAAACAGAGACAAAATGTAATTGAGGATATCATACGAGAGATGACAGCGGGAGTTCAGAGAAAAGAACTGTCACTTTCAGCCATGACAATTGGGGCAATACCTTTTCAGAGAAGGGGAACTTAAGCTGGGCCTTAAAGAATAGAATATATTCTGGTGGTGGTGGTGGCGATGGGAAAACCTATTGCTAATATGAGGGATGTATGAATGAGTTAGGGGAAATAAGAGTTAGAAGCTAGATTATGGAGAACCTAGACTACCAGTCCAAGATAAGTATTATGTGATTGATACTGATATTGCACTTTAAGCCACATGCCTGTTCGTATGCAGTCTTCTGTCTATTAAAATGCTTATTCTGAGACACACTGACCATG
>NW_006494611.1:6367989-6406163 GCF_000325575.1 Pteropus alecto | reverse complement strand
TAAGGCAGAAGTTTCTAGATGAGACCTTGAACTAATTACAACTGAAAGTTATTGGGGCAAGAATCTACCCCAATAGATTAGGCAAGTTGTCTCCAAAAAGCAAATCTGCAGAAACCAGAGTATTTTGTTAGCACTCCTACTCAAATCAAATATAAATTAGATGCATTCACAAATTGCAAAAATACCTCAGTGTATAAGAAAGCACGAGTTGGTCTCTCAGAGGTAACCTGTCCACTGGAGAGTCTGGGAGTGGTTGGAAGTGCACTGTTCTCTCCAGTCAGTCCTCTGGCAGCTTCTTCTGAACCAAAATCAGTGACAGACTACAGACTACGAGCTGCACTCCATGTAGAGCAGCACATAAAGACCCAGGGGAGGGGAGGGCAAGGGGAGAGGCTGAGGTAGTGTAGAGAGGAAAGAAAGGCTAGGTATAATTATGTCACCAGGTATCCTTGGTAACCACAAAATATCTTGTACATTCTGCTTGAGATTTCAGTAGCACATGGAGGGAAAACGTGCTCTACTTCTGTCAACATGAACAGCATGGAAACAGGACATCTCTATGCTTCAGTCAAGGTGAGAGCAGAGATTTCTAAGGTTCTTAAATATCAAGCATCTGGCAAGAAAGAAATACAAAGAACTGGACTCTGTGTGTGTGTGTGTGTGTGTGTGTGTGTGTGTGTGTGGCGGCAAGGTGTAAGGGGATGGCAGGGTGCTGGTGAAGAAAGCTCTCACAGTGCAGAAGTTCATAAGGAGATGTTGTAAAGGTCCCAAAGTACTGAGGTTAATTGGTTCTGAGGGCAGTAGCCAATCAATTCAAAGGTTGGGTGGATATTCTGCAAAGGAACGGCTAAACCCCAGTGGCTCACACTCTCCAGAGACACGACACGAAGACACCCTGCTATCATCCTCATTTTGGCAGACCACAGGGTTCTTGGAGGGGTAGGTGGGTGAAGCAGTAATGGACTTTGTATGTCCACCAACGAGCATTTAAGTGTTCTAATAAGTATGGCTCATTTTTAGCTAATACTTAAAGAGCACTTATAATGTGCCAGGAACTGTACTGAGATATAAGTATACACACATACACACATATATGTATGTATATATATGTACCTAAGTAAATGAATGTATATGCAAATAAATATATATGTATATGCATATTCACACACATTCTCATTTAATCCTTGTACCAATTCTGTAATAGGAACTCTTACTATCCTCATTTTAGATAAGAAAACTAATACGCAAAGAAGGGAAGTAACTTTGCCAAGACCACCTAACTAGTGTGTGGTGGAACTGGGATTTGACCATAGACAGTCAGCTTTAGAGTCCATACTGGAAAAAAAACAGGTGAAACTGCCATGCATAAAGAAAAAACATACTTTCATGTACGTATGAGCTGCACATGCACACGCCCCATTCCCCACATATAAATACTCAATGTAAGCCAGGCACCGTTGCATCTATAAAGAAATGAATCCCAGACTACAAAGGGAGCATAAATGGTCACCACTCTATGACTTTACCATAATGTTATAAAAAAATCATTGATATTAAAAATCAGTCTAACTTTGTTTTATGGTTTTACAGTTCACAAAGAACTTTCAAAATTAGACATTTTACAGAGAATGTGATGGGGTAGCAAACCACAAGCAAGAGAGGCAAATGTTTTCTGCTTATTATGCAGCTGCCTCTGGTCACTTAAGATGAATTTCTGCCAATCTATAATAGCAACATGATTCTCAGATGTCCCCTCACTCTTCATTCCCAGCACTGCTATCTCACTCCACTTCGGGCTTCTAAAGCTCAGTATGGCATCATCACCTTGGCCTTTGATGGCTAAATTTATGAAGGAGACCGGGAAGTTTCATTTTGGAATGCATATGAAGCCAGAGTTATGTGCCAAAGACGACACTGGACATATGGTATTTAAAAATGACTTGATGGAATTCAGAATAAGTATGTCCTCTGATTCCACCTCTGTGGTGATGCAGCTGACATGCCATTCAGCACAAAGTAACCACTCCCTCATGCATGCCGGGTTCATGATCTTACATGTGGTTTAAGAAGAGACAGAGTTCTTTGAAGATTTTACTATTCCCAGCAGCTCATACATCTACTGAAAGAGATACCAACCAAACTCAAACAGCAATTCCTGGAACTCTAGAAGGGGCTGTCATTCTAGATCAGTGTTGTCCAACAGGACCCTCTAAAGAGATGAAATAGTTCTTCTGCGCTGTCTAATATGGTGGCCACTAGTTATATATGACTATAGAGCATTTGAAATGTGACTAGTGGGACTGAGGAGTTGAATTTTTAATTTGAAAACATAAATTTTAAATTTTATTTAATTTTAATTAATTTAAATAAGCCACATGTGACTAGTGATTACCATATTAGGGAATGTAGTTTTGGATCATCTAGATCAGCATATACACTTTACTTCTACTATGAGTTATCTCTTTAAAATCTCATATCATCCAATGAGTGAATGCACTTTTCAGAGAACGACACAGAAGCTACAGAGGATAAATTACTTGCTCAAAATCACACAGGCATTCTGCAGTAGAGCCAGAATTACAATATAAACCTCCTAGTGACTCTGATTCTTCTTCCACTTGAACACATATTTCTTAGATGAAATTATGATACAAATAAATAGATTATTGTACATTAAAACATGACCACATGACCGTTAACCTTCTTTTTTCTCCTTAAAATTAATGACTAAGGAGTGGAGTGTACTTAAGCTCTAATGGTTTTAAGAATTAGCAACAGCAACAACAACAAATCAGCCACAGAGATTGGACATTCAGAATGTAAAAGTTATGACTGACAGATAACAGAATTGGTAAGTCAAAGACATAATTCGAGAATCCTATATTAGAAATTATTATTAACAGCAAAATCTTTTTGGACTAATAAAAAGCCTCATTAGAATCTTTGCCCATTGAATACTATAATCCCACATCTTACCTCTGTTATTTGCTGACTTTAACGTCATTTGTTTTTTGTCTTTCTATACTAAAGCAGTTATAGATTGCCATAAAATCCAAAAGTATTTTGGAGTCATGGGAATGCAAAAAAAGCCTCATCAAAACAAACTATTTTAATTTGTTTTACTTGTTCTTTTTTTATTAACATTTACAACATAGCAATTGTGTTTGTTTTTTTCCTCCCCCCACCCAAAGCTGTACCCAATAAAAAATGTTTCCAAACGGGGATGCCAAGTTTCCATTCAAATCCCATTTTATTTGATATCCCTGGGTGAACCCTCCTTAAAACAAAGATTTACTCTGAAGCTTGGAGGGACTAACTGTTGAAACAACGAGAGGAACCACCCTGCGGCCAGGTAGCCCTCCAAGCCTGGAGGGAAAGACCCAGGGGAGAGCAAGGTCAGTGATGCTCTCTACTACTAGGAAAGTCACTTATGATCCTGAAGACATTTATTCTCACCCATCTCTTCTAGAAAGGCTGAGAAATTTCACAACTCTTTGCCATTTATCTCGATAATTATCCTGGCTTGCTCCTCTCTGGCTCACAGATTGGCTGGGACTCTAAACAGGAATCTGGGAAGGAAATAATTAAATCAAACAATCTCCAAGTAAGACCTTTACAGAAACAGACATGCCATCTAACTTGTGCCCAGGTCTTTGTGCAGGACTACTCCCCTCCTAAAAATGCTACCCTAGGTTAAGGTTTACAGTTTTCTGTTTGTATATATATGGTGGTGGTGGTGGTGGGGGGTTACTTTGGAGGGATTTCACACTGACATAAGAAAGAATTTCCTGTACATATGGTTCCCAATTTTAGACACAATGCATTCCTGGAAATTTTATCATAAAGCAGATCACCAGAGAGGAAAGCTGTGATTGTGCCTGCTTCTTTCATTCAACAAACATCTACTGAATGCCCACTGTGTCTCAGGCACAATGGCAAATTCTGCCCCATTCACATGGCCTAAAAAATGATCCAAGCATCAGAATGGGTAAAGAACAGAAATAAGTGTTTACAAGGTGGAGTCCAATTAGCAGAGCAGCGGAGTGGTGAAGAGTGGGGAGTTTTAGGATACTCTTTTTGCACCATTGAGTTTGGAACTTAATCGTATTCGACCCTAAACTGTAACAAATACGTTTCTGCCTTACTTTCAAACAGACTATCAGCATCCTGTGAACATATGCCATGTCTAACTTAGATGATCCCAGTTTCGGTGGCTTTTCAGTGTTCTCATTAATCTGCTGCTTCCTCTATCACACTTGAACCGCTTCTTCCAGAGTTTGTCTTAGACCTTTTTGATGCCTTAAGCCTCCAAATTCAGGCTCACTTCTCCTAGCCTAAGTAGATGTCCTCAACATTTTATATCCAAGAAGATGGTGCTCATGTGCCACAGTCTCTCACATTTTTCCACATCACCTCAAATAGTCCTTATTATCATTTCATGACCTGTCCTATCTGTCTCAGAAGAAGAATATACTCAATCATTCCCAAGCTAACTGTCAATTAGTACAAACTCTTTCAATGCCAAGGATCAATGCTTTTAAAACCCAGGACAGTACTGTATTAAATTCTGAATTTAGGAAGAGCAGAAAACAGTCATTTCTTCAAATGCCAGAAAGAAATGAGGTAACGGAGCTATGAAGGGGGCACCTACTCTTTTTCCTGTGGAAAGAAAGCCCACATAGAAAGAAATCAATGACACTAAATAATTCCCAAGGTAAAAATTGGATTAATGCCCTAAAAGTTGTTTAAGGATATTTACTGCAAACTTTATGTGTAAGAATGGAAGAATAAGTTACATGAGTATTAAGAACTGGGTTCTTAGAGAATATTTTTGGAAATATATGGGAAAATATCCCTGGAAATAAAACAGGTTCAGAATAAAAACAAGCACATACATATTACAATCAACCTACATATAAATATGCAAATTGATGTCAAATATATAAGCATAAATATATAAATTTTATATAGTATATAAACATATGATCATATACAATTGTATATATATTGCAATTTTGTTAAAAAGAGGAAAACTATTATCAGTTTAGCTATTCCAAATTGTTTATAGTGATTAAATATTAAATTACAGGATTACAGGTGATTTTGAAACTTCCTTATCCTTTAAAATATGTATTTCTGTAAAAATGATGGTCATAATAAAAAAAAAAAACTTAAACCAATTATTCTCAATATTGGAATCCCCTAAAGAGCTTTAAAAAATATGGGCGTCTGTGATCTACCTCCAGATATTCTGATTTAAGTGGTCTGAGATGCTGCCTTGGTATCAGAACTTTAAAAGCACTCAGGTAATTCTAATGTTTAGCTATAATTGAGAACCACTGTTTAAAAAATGTTTCTTTTAACCATGCTTTATTTATTTTAAATATATATGCTCAAAAAATAAATTGACTTATATTGCAATTAAAAGTCTCATTCATTAGTATTGCTGCAACTAAAATCTGAAAAAAAAAAAAAAAAAGAAAGAAAGAAGATCAGAGACAGCAGAGAAGGAAAGGAGGAGAGAACTGTGCCAGAAACCTAAAAAAGATAGTTATGTAACACACCATTAAATTTAGGCTTGAGCTTCCTGGCAGCCAGGGCAAAGAAGGAAAGTTAATGTGAAACAAAAATAGTTAATTTCTGTTAAAGAAGCCTAGGATTAAATTCTGAGAGGACATTATATTGTACATATAAAAAAATGAGATTGACATAGTAGAAAATATCATTAACATAGTTTCACAAAAAAGAGACACCTTTTCTAATAGAAGTTTCTTACACTGACTTCTCATAATGGCTAAAGGTAAAAAATAAAAGCAAAATGTAAAGTATTAGATTTTAACTTTGTGAAAATATTTCAATGGCAAACTGAGCTAAATGGTCTGGGCTCACTACAGGTAATACTGTTTATTTAAAATAAAAAGGATTACTCAAGAACATTGAAAACTAAAATGTGTATCTCTTTCAAATTGAACTTCATATATCTGTAACTCAGAAGTTAATTTCTCAGTTTAGTACTTTCTAATATGTAAATTGACTAGATTGAGCAAATTTAGGCTGAGACATGTTGGGGAGTGGGGTGTAGTATGGAGAAGTAAATACAAAGAATGTCATAATTCATATCAGCAAATATAAAAATAGGTTTTGGGGGAGGAATATTTGATATAAACTTTTGAGAACTGCTTTCCACCTTTTCTACCAATTAGCACATACAGATTCACACAGATGTAAACAAAAAGACTTGCACGCACTTTTTTCAGTGATAACTTCCAAAGTATATTTATAAATAGTTGGCTTGAAATAACTCGAAATTTTCAACTTTTAATCTCCTCTGATCTTTACTCAATTGCACACACACACGTGCACACACAAACACACACAAGTTTACAGGACAGCAGAACACACCAGAGTACAGTAAAAGAGTTCTAAGGAGGAAACATTTTTGACCTTTAACACAGAGGCAATGATTTATTGCTAACAGTACTTAATATGATGGCTTTAGAAATACTCTTATCACACTTCCTCAGGAGAATCTGCTAAAAACAAAACTGACCCTATTACACAACAATGAAAATAACTCCAGAGCCTTGTGGAGGATGCGTGAGTAGTTGAAATCACAAACACTGTGAAACATTTTGAAACCTCTTGTCTGTTTCAAGTTAGGGCAAAAGCTTCCTTTTCAGACAATATGGCCATATTGAAAAATTTATACACACATACATACATACATACATACATACACACACACAATTTAAATTGATAGTTGGCATAGTTAGTTGCTTATAACACAGGTTTGGTCATGCTACTCGAGTTCCTGTTGACCACCAAGGTGAGTTCACAATTCAGAACCCTCCATGAACCAGCACTATAAGATCTTTCTACCTTTATTTCCTATTTCTGTCCTTGGCCTTCCTGCCCCACTGGCCGAATGATCACCACTCATGAGTTG
This sequence comes from Pteropus alecto, assembly GCF_000325575.1. Taxonomy (NCBI): domain Eukaryota; kingdom Metazoa; phylum Chordata; class Mammalia; order Chiroptera; family Pteropodidae; genus Pteropus; species Pteropus alecto. The sequence continues at coordinate 6,399,217 of NW_006494611.1, read as the reverse complement.
ATCTTTTCCACCTCTAATCTTTGGCTCATGCTTTTCAATCTTTCTCCTCCTTTCCACCCAACATCATCTATCCGAGATGTTACTCAGTCTTTAAGACCCAGCTCCCACCTCCTCTACTAAGCATTCCCTTATCATCTAGTTAGAATATATTCCTTTCTTACTCAATTTTATATTTCTACTATAACACCCTTCAAATTCAGCTTTTATTATTAATTTCTTTTGGAAACTATATAAGCTTTTTCATTTCTCTCACAAACTTCCAGAGAGCGGAGCCTTGTTGTGTGGGTCTTTATAGCCCCCACAGCAAGGCATACAATAGGTATTCAGTACATATCTTTAAAAATGTATTTGGGTTTAAGACTAGTCCAATCAAATAGAAACACACGGAAATAACAGAGATGGAAAAAATTCCATAAATTATACACATACACAAATAACATATGTGTTGCAACTCTTTAGAGATGAGGGAAAACAAATCCTTAAATTATCATCAACTGAATTCTCACAACAATTATCAGACAATTATCCTCATGGCAAATTATCTTCTCCTCTTCCTACAACCAAAGCTGGGTTGAAAACAGATGCTGACCAAAAAAGGCTGGGAAGGAAGCTGGCATGTATTATGTGTTTACAAGAAGTCAGGTGCTTCACATTTATAATCCAATAGTAACACTACAAGGGAAAGACTTGCCCCAGTCCCCGCTTTTCAAAAAGTTCAAATATTTGCCCAAGGTCACATTGCTAGAAAACAGTGTATACTCTGGGCTGTAGAAGAACAAAATCTATACCTTTTATACCCCTCCAAATTGCCTCTCACATATACCTAATTAATAATTTAGCTGAAGATTAAAAAGAATGATTCTCATACTACCTTATTTTTGGTGGGGCTATAGAGTAACACCTGTCCCACTGACACTGAGTTATAAAACCCTGGAAATTGCTTAGAGACTTAAGGGAAGAAATAGCTCAAGAGAAAAAACAGCAATAGAAACTTCTACAGCACCAATAAGAGCATGAAAATTATAAAGACGAGCATGCATAGGTCTATCATCTATTAAATAGTTCTTTTAGATTACACATGTTGTATGTCATTATGCACACACAAAAAAGCATCAGCAGATGTACTAGAAAAATGAAGAGAGCACTGATTAGGAGTCATGAAATTTGGATTTCAGTGCAGAAAACCATGGATCTGATGTGGTATCTTGAGCAAGTTACTACCTTCGTTGGGTGGTTGTTTTTGCCTGTTCGTTCATTAAAGGGGTTGATTACACACATTCTATAAGCCCGAGGCCACTAATTGATAGACCTGCAGGATCTCACTAACAATGATGAGAGATTCTGCTCTGCTCACGCCTGCACTCTAAACTTCATTTGCACCACTTTCCCCAAAGTATTTTATAGCTCCTTGAAGATGCTAAGTTAAGAATCAGAAGAAAGAACAAAAACGTAAACTCTTAAAATAGGTGTCTGGTTCAGGTGATTCCCTCACTGCTTTTCTCTGAAGTGAGCCAGGAATCTCGCCACACCGTAGCATCTGTTTCTTCACTTCAGGTTAGGATTTGGAATTGTAGTTTTGAGACAAGCACAGGATCTGGTTTTCCATTTTTGTTCTATATATACAAAGCAAAGTTACAACCACTTCAAGCAGAACTTCTCTCTATCCCACAGCCCACAAGAATTCTAACAGGGCTATGTTTTGTTTTAGGGTGGGGAGCGGCAGTAGCAGCACAAATAAAATCAAGAAAGTGTGATATGCTGCAGAAAAGGGATGAACTGCCAGGAGCAGTAAGGATGGGAAACCTGGCATCCTAATTGAAACAGCTGCAGAAGAGGCATCCAGTTTGTTATACTCATTTGAGCATCTTTATACTACAGAGCTAAGTGCTTTAGCAGCCCTTTTGAAATCTGAAAATGGGTTTCCCATTCATTCAGAGCTATATATTGGCTCAAACTAGCTCTTGTTCAGAAAGGTCATCTGGCAGGACATTGCCCATTGTACACCAGAGTCTGCAGCAAATTTCGAGAAAGCTCTGTGAAAACAGGGTTTGTGCTGCTGGAAAGATCTGTGGGACTGCAGCAGAGTCCACTCCACCACCAACACTAGGGTAGCCAGTGCCCAAAACGCAGGGCATCCTTATAAACAATTACAAAAAATAAAGAGATGACAGAAAGTGGACCCATTTGCCCTAAAAACTTTTTGTTGGCTTCTGCATTAGTTTATTTCAAACTAATCTGAAAACTGTTCTGTCTTTTCAAAGAGCCAAATTCCTCCCCTCGATTATTTACAAGTGCCCATTTCCATGCAACAATCAAAAAGGCAAAGAAACACCAGGCTATTGCTTGCTTCTCTCTGCTTAGTCTTGAGGGAGAAGAAAGAAGAGCAAAAGAAGCTTTTCTTCCATCAGTGAAGGAGTTCGTTATCAATGTTTCATAAATAATTTGGATTAATAATTTCATTAATAATTTGGATTAATCCCCTATCCCTATTGAATGATAAGCTAAGTGTTGGGGATTATATAAGAATTTTACAATATTTAGAAACACGAGATTAGTTAGTTCAAATAACTGGGTTTGGGCTTCCCAAATACATTCAAGTTTCCAAGCAAATAAATACAAGACACGAATTTGTTTGGCACTGATTCCAAACAGCATAGAATTTCATGAGAAGGGGGAAGTAAATAAGAAAGATCTCAGGAAAGGTTTTATTAATGTTGATTTTAATATATATGGAGGGAAGTACAAGCTCTGCCTACTCTAGGAGGTAAATTTGGAAGAGCAAGACAGAAAAACTTCCCAGTGAATGAGAAGGAAACATTTGAGTTCTGGCTTAGATAAAGAGAGTACAGTGAATGACTATGAGGTACAAAAATACCTATGCAGCATTTCATGGTTTATCAATAACAATTTCTGAGTTCATATCGATTATCTCATTTAAAAACCAGGTCAAAAGTGGACTGAAACTTCTTTTAGTTAAAAAGAAAAAAAAACCCTAAAAACTCTTGTGGGCTGAATATATATTCTTTGTAAAAATAAAATTTACTTTTGGATTCTCTCTGAACAGAATGCAAATAACGTATGCGATCTATTGATGCGAAGACCTTTAGTAATGATATATGCTTCCGTCTGGCCCGTAGGAACCTCTCTGCCTGTAGCCCACAATTGGCTTGAGGCAGAGAAAGCAGCTAGTCTACCCTGAGTTGCCAAGGGAACAGCCAGCATTTTATGACATTATGGTCGGATTAGGAGAAAATAGACTGACCTGTAACACCAGGAGAAGACCAGCAGCTTGGAAAATCACAATGATAAACCAAAGTCTTTCAAAACACACACACAACAACATAAAATTCAAACCAACATACACAACCATGAAAACAACTGCTTTTTCAACAAATTCATTATGGAGTCTTGGCCTAAACATGAAAGTTAATTACTCCTCCTTCTCCTTCTTCTTTTTTTAAGCAGTTAGAATTCCTTATTATTTTGTCTCATTCAGAGACATAATCTTAAGCCCAAACTTACATTATTTTAACCAACATTAGCCAAAAAGGAAACGAGTCTGTTGAAGTGCCTTAATAGCAAAGCTATACCTGACCCTACAGTCCTTGAACATCTCGGCTCTCCTCACAAAATACATGCAAAGTCTAATCATGCCTCCATCACATCAGTGTGTTTATGGAAATGTCAGAAAAAGTTATCCAGGTTGCCTAGGACTGGCTTGAATACAAGGGATAGGCTTGGGTTTAGAACTAAATCCAAATGGCATAATAAAGCTTTGTTATCCATATGGTAGATATCAGTGCGAAGTGTTGGGGCACTAAATTCTAGTCCATTGGATAAGTACTTATTTGTTGCCTGGATCTTCGTAGATGTTTAACACATGTTGGCTGAGGATAATAATAACTAGTGTTTATTAAAGCTCTTATTATGTGTGAAGCACTGAGTTGACTGCTTGTCATGTGTTTTCTTATTTAATCATCACAATTACCCAAAGGGAGGAGGACCTATTATCATTGTCCCCATTTCACAGATAAAAGCATGGCGTCTCGGAGAGGAGTAGAGTAACTTGTCCGACACTGCATAGCCCATGGGCAAGAAGCCTGTCTTCTGAGCCCTGCCTCTAATGGCTCTACAGGCTGAGAGACTAAAGCAATGCCAGGCCTAGCTGCTTATGGCGGGTGACAGATGAATCGTACATTGTTTCTGTCATCTAAGAGCTTACAAATAGCCTGCATTTAAGTGCACATGTGTGTGTGCATGAAAGCAAAAGAGGGGTCAAGAATACACACATGTATAGACAACTCTCATCCAAGCCAGAACAAATCTGATACTATGAGACAGGAAAAAAGAATTTGGGGAACAACAAAGAGGAATTCTAATCCCACTTGACCCGGAGGAAGCCATTAAATTTATTCGAAGGAAAAAATATGAAATCCAGGTGAGGAGGAAGTTGAGTGAAATTTCAATTACTAGAAGTGAATAGAAAAGCTGAATCCTCTAACCCAGAGTCACTTACATGAGTGTGGACTGCACTACTGAGAGGGTATAAAGAGAAAGGGGGAGAGCAGATTATAAATTAACTCCTAGGGTACTAATTATCTTCACCTCTACTTCTTAACTGAGTCAGTGCCATATAAATGATACTGGTGAAGTGAGGTTGTAAAATTGCTCCTAAGCTGACTCCTTATTGTGGTTTGTCTTCCCAGGTACTCTTTCAGTGTATATCTTTGGGTAAATATCTGTTCAATGAGAATGCTAGATCAGGTGATCTCTCACCTAGGATGATACTGGGATGTACTGCTCATGAGACATACCAAGAGTGCTTTGTTAACCAAAGTCCCTTGGCTACCTAACTCCTTTAGAATAAGCTAGACTTTGCTCAAGAGGGTACCAGAACTCTGAAACAACATTTACCTTGTGGAGCCTAGCATTTCCAAGGGGCAGAATATAGCCTTTGTGTGGTATCTAGTGTTATCTGGCTGGGAGCTTAAAAATGCAACTAGAAGAGGGCCTAGAACTTTGCCTGACACATAGTAGGCATCCAAAGTTATATGGAATTACTGAATAAGTGAGCACTGATTAAGAATTCATGGTCTGAAGGAATTACTTAGAATTAAATTTTACCACTACCCACTAGCCTTTTAACTTAATAGTAACCTACTTTTCTCTTTTGCTATCAAGTAAACAATCATAATAATGATACTGATTTAATAGATCACTGATGCGATTAAATAAGATCAGGTATACAAAATGCTCAGTACAAAAACGAGCACAGAATAAAGCATGTATTAAGTGTTATTACCACAGAACCCAGAGGGGTATGCATGATTAAATAAATGAGTGTCGATGTTACCGCAATTAAATATCAAGGAATTTGTTATTCTCACTGTAGATTAAAAAAATCATGCATATGAGAATATACGTAGTATATAATTACTATTATTCAAAGACCATTTTTTAATTCAACTCATGAATTCTGTACATATTTATGTGGTACAAATCTGTAAGCTCTAAATGCTATATCAGTTACCAAGATTAGCTCTAGAAATTGAAGGAAACAATAGAAAACTTCACACTGATTCAGCAGCTATGTTTTGTTCATGATCACCCATCAATTCTCTTATTTCTTTGGGTTCATTCCCCTCCCTTTATTCTGCCCTCACTGATTGGTACTTTAAGTTAATGAGATAACATAAAGGACACTAAGAGAAATATGAATTTTTCTCTTGATTCAAATCTGTGCTTGCAACATTAGATGTCTGGAGCAAATTTTATTAGGTATAATATATGAAAGTAGTAAAATATAATTACTCCTAGGGTGGAGGTAGTGTTCAAATTACCCGTGAATACGGGAAAAAAAGTCACTCTGGGGTTCACCCTTTGAGTTATTTAATAATGACATCTACAAAGAACACACTAATCTACCTCATCAGTAGACACTTTTGGAAACTATTTACTTGGTTTTTAAAGTACAGTCTTAAAAAATCCTCAAAACGCACAAGAGAAAGGGAAAAATAAACACAGATGTGAAAGAAACAAACTGAATTGTGCTTTTTGGGGTCCTCCTAGTCATCTCAAATTCCTTCAAAGTATGCACTTAGATCTTTTTATGTTCTGATTACATTTGCCATTAAAACACTGGGCAAAATCCACCATTGCTACCATTGTGGAACTGGAAGTTTATGCTAGCTGCAAGAAATAAGCTTTCAGAATTCTCTGGTTGCATAAAAAATGCTGTTTGCCCACTGGCAGTGCAAGGACCAATAAAAGGAATTGGGAAGCATTATAATGAAGAATTTTGTAGCTGAAACACACAGAGGAAAAAGATTGTAATGATGGTTCTCCAGATTTTACTTTATTCTCTGTTGCTTAGATTATCAGCTGTCTAAACTATTCTTGATTTTGAAAAACCAACATATTTACAAAATATTTACAAACTTGCTCACCCATGCCCTTGAACAGGTCAGGAGGAATATAAGAGAATAGGAATTCTTTCCTTATTTCCGCAAAGCACACTATACAAGTTTTCATGGAGAGAAAAGGGATGAATAAGTCAATGTTCCATCATTCAGAGCATTGAGTACAGCCAGGGGATTTCAACAAGTACATAACTCAGCAGAGTGCAACACTAGGCAAGTCCCTGCCTCTCTCTGGACTTTATCTTACTCATCTGTAAGTGGAAGTTTTGGGCCCCATTATCCCTACGGCTCTGCCATTTCTTAATGAATGGTTCTAAGATTATTTCTTCCAGGGCAAAAGACCCAGATAGCCTCCCTAATTTCTATAAAATCAGGCCATATGTTTCTTTCCTGACATAATGATTCTAAGTTCTATAGAATCTCTGAAGATGAATCTAAGACAAAATTCACCTAGAATGATGATGATGATGATGATGGCAACTAACATTTCTTGAGCACTTAAGATATGCATGATGGTGCATTATTTAATTTATGTTGATATTATGATTATTCATATTTTAGAGAAAATAAGACAAAGTTTTACCAGCTAGGATGTGCAGAAGTAGGATCTAAGCCCAAATATTCAGATGCCAGTTCTTAGCTGATATCTACAGTACCATTCTTCAAAATTAAGAGAAATTAACTATTTCAGGCAAAGAAAAATTAAAAGAGAATTAATTTTCAGATGACCTACACTGAAAGAAATATTAGAAAATGTCTTTTAGCAGAAGAAATATGATACTGGACGGAAATCTGGATTTACACACAAAAAATGAAGAGTTCTGGAAAAGCCTAAATAAATAAACTTTTCATGTTTTTAATTGCTCTAAAAACTGTTAAAACAAAATTAGCAGCAATATGCTGTGTGTTTATAGCATATCTATAAGTAAAAAGAATGACAAGAGCACAAAGGATGGCAAGGAGATTGGGAATATACTATTATAAGGTCTTGACATGGTATATATAGTGATATAATGTTATTTGAAGGTACTGATTAATTAAAGATGTATATGATAAATCAAAGGTCAACGCTAACATTAAAATTGAGAGTATAAATAATAAATAATAAAAATATAATTGTAAAAAATACACCATTGAAATAAAGGTAGAAAAAAGAAAATAGAACATATAGAAAAAATTAAAAGGCTAATGATGATGAATTTTAATCTAATTATATCAATAATCTACAGTTATAGTCAGGGATATCAGTACCCCTCTCTCAGTAATTGAGCAAGCAGATAAAAAACCAGTAAATATAGAGAAAATTAAATAATATTATCAGTGAACTTAATCTAATTGACACTTATACGACACTTCATTTAACAACAGGACACAAATATTTTTTTAATGCGTAGAACATTCACCGAGATAGACCACATTCTGGGGTATAAAAAAGACCTTAACAAACTTAAAAGAATTGAAATTATACTAAGTATGTTCACGGACCATAAGGAAATAAACTAGAAGCCATTAACAGAAAGAGATAAAAAAGATTTCAAGTATTTGAAAATTAAACAACATATTTCAAAATGAAAATCAAAGCACAATATATCAAAATTTGCGGGATGCAGCTAAAGCAAGGCTTATTAATTTATTGTTTATATTAGAAAAGACAAAAAGACCTCAAATTGATGATTGAAGTTTTAACTTTAAGGAAATAGAGAAGAGCAAATTAAAACCAAGGCAAGCAAGAGAAATGAAATTGTACAGCAAAGATCAATGAAATTGAGAGCAGAAAGACAATAGAGAAATCTATGAGACCAAAACCTGATTCTTCCAAGAAAAAAATTAAAATTGATAAACTCTAGACTGATCAAGGAAAAAAAAAATTAGATAAGACATAAATTATAAATATCATGAATGAGAGAGGGGACAGCACTGCAGTACCTACAAACATCAAACGACAAGGGAATACTGTAAGCCACCATTGTGCCTACAAATGCAGCCTCTTAAGCAGACCAATTTCTTGAGAGGTGTAAACTGTTAAAGTTCACTTAAGAATAAATTAAATTTGCAGATAAAAGCCTTCTAACAAAGAAAATTCCAGGTCCAGATGGCTTTACTAGCTAAATCTGCCAAACATTCAAAGAATAATATCAATCCCCACAAATTCTTCCTAAATATAAGGAGGGAACACTTGTCACCACCTTTTATGAGGCTAGCTTTAGCCTGATACCAAATCCAGACAAAAACATTACAAAAAAGAAAACTACAGTTGAACCTTGAACAATGTAGAGATTAGGATTCTGACTCCTTCGCCTCCCCATGTAGTCAAAAATATGAATATAACTTTGACTTTCCAAAAACTTCTGTATCCACTGAGATTGGTTCGAGGATCCCCCCTCTACCCCTTCCCTAGCAAATCCGCATATTCTCAAGTCTCATATACAGAATGATGTAGAGCAACACATATAGTCGACCCTCCACATCCCACTGTGGATTGGAAGTACTGTTTTTGATCTGCAGTTGGTTCAAATCTGCAGTTGTGAAACCTGGTGATATGAAAAACTGACTATATTTATTGAAAAAAAAAATCCATGTAAAAGTGGACTCGTGCAATTCAAACCTGTGTTGTTCAAGGGTCAACTGTACACACCAATAACCCTCATAAACATAGATACAATAATTCTCAACAGACTACTAGAAAATTAAATCCAACAATATGTAAAATGATTAGTACAACATGACCAAGGTGGGTTTATCTTGGGAATGCAAGGCCGATACAAAATTAATGCCACTCACATATTAATAGGCTATAAAAGAGAAATATCATTGCCATGTCAACTGACGGAGAAAGTCATTTGACAAACTTCAACACCATTTCATGATTAAAACTATCAGAAACTAGGAATAAAAGGGGACTTCCTCAACTTGATAAAAATGCATCTATAATAGCCCTACATCTCACATTATATTTAATGGCAAAAGACTCAATGCTTTCCCCTAATTCTGGGAATAAGGCAGGAATGTCCACTCCCACTACTTCTATTTGATATTTCAAAAGAGGTCCTAGCTAGTGCAATAGGACAAGAAGCGAAAAAGCCATAGATTTGAATGAAATAAATGAAGTTATCTCCATTCATATAAAATATGACTTTTTCCATTAACTACAACCACCCCCATTGGAAAAAGAAAAAGAACCTAGAATTAACGAACTAGTTTAATAAGTTCACAGGATACATGATCAATATACAAAACACTCATTGGTTGCTTTAATGGCATTTAATAGTCTTCCCTTGTGACTCAGTTTTCATACATAAAACAAGGTTCAACTAGACCATTTTGATCCCTTGCTTAAAAGAAAGTAGCAGCTTGATGTTTCTTAGGTTAAATTTAGTTAGTTTAATGTTTTATAGCAGAGATTGAGATAAATAAACTGCATTTCTGTCACTGATTCTGTAAACTGGGATAGTGTTAAACCTCACATAATATAAGTATTATGCTCCTTAATGGATTCTTAAAAGGATCTAAAAGATCAGTGCTCTTTCCAAATTACCACTCTGATATTTCCTATGACTTCCCAGCTCTCTCACTTTTTCATCCCTGATATTCTTCCAACAGTGAAGGCACGCTCCAGACGTAGAGTCTTTAGCACATGACATCCTGCTTCACCATCTTCAATTCACTGGTCAGAGATCATCTTCTTAAAGAAGTCTACCTGATCACCCAACTAAAAATTGCAGCCTCCATATGTAATGCACTCTAGGTTCTTCTTACTCTGCTTACTCTTTTTTCCATTGCATATATTACCTTCAAATATGCCATATACTTTACTTTCATGTTAGGTTTATTGTTCGTTGTATGTCTTTTCCTGCTAGAATGTAAGCACCAGAAGGCAGGGATTTCTGCTGTTTTATTCTCTGATGCATCCAAAGACAATGGAATATCCTCTGAAAGAACTGAATGAATAATTGTGAAATGACTCTAGATAAGTAGAATTTTTAAAAGGAATAAAGGAGATTTTTGAGTATACAAGAGTAAATTATCTTATAATATAAATATCTACCACTTTCCCATTTTAAAAAATCTGTTTTGAATAAGTCTTTGAATAAATCTGTTATGATAAGCCTTATTTAAAGATTAAACTGGTGCAAAGGAGTCTTGTAGATGACTACAGAAATTAGGCCCTTCTTAAAAGAACAAACTCAGAAAGAAGCAATCTAAAGAATGCTCTCAGGCTTCTACCTTGGTATTTAGAGTTATTACTCTGCTCTTATTTCAGAGAAAATGAAAGAATGAGAGCCACAGCTACATCTACTCCCTGCCACACACACCTTCCTTTCAAATCTAAAAAATGAAACTAGAAAAACTCAAGTCCATTTCAGAGGAGACCAAAGCTGAAATATCAATACTGGTCTCCATGATATGGGACTACGCTAAAAACAAAACATATTTAATTACCATAGTGACTATTCAAAGTAGTATTTCTACTTTTAACGCCATAATAAAGGCAACAGGTACTTGGATTGTTACTCACATTTTTATAAGGTACTATGCTATTCACAAAAGGTAAGAGCATTCATTATCCCACCAACTCTTCCCTAGCCAGGATAATGATGCATACCTTAGTACTCATTCAAAGACAGAAGGAAGAACTGAGGTTCAAAAATGGTAAGAAGATCTGCCCAAGATTAACCAACCAAGGGTGGTAAAGTGAGGAAAAGTACACTTTTCTGGGAGCTAAAACACTAAGGATCTGGGTACCACTCTCTTATTGACTGGCTGAGTGCCTTCAAAGATTCACTCTCCACTTACAGAACTGAAAGCTTGGCCCAAAGAGTTACTCACAACTGTGGGCAGCATTTTCCTGTTGGGCCTTGAGTTACCAGAATCCTCAAATGAATGAAACATCTAATAAGATAATGGATAATAAACAAATAAATAAGCATCAAAATGATAATAAATAAGCCCTAAGCATTGTCTATATATATATATGTATACCTCTACTTTCAAATATATGTTCAAGCTATTATAAAGAATAAAATACATATTAGTAGTAAGGTACAGAATTCGTGAACACAGCATTTTATATATGTCAACATATATTAATGCATAGTTTGATATTGGTGTTCAAAATAAAAAAAAAAAGAACTTAACAGTTCATCTCTCAGGAGAGGTTCTTCCAATTTGAAAATGCCTGAGACAGATCACTTAATGACAAATCTAGGGCTCTTCCTCCCATAGCAGTATTTTTTGTATGTTTGTTTGTTTTGCTTTTTTGAACATCTTTTTATTCCCAGGGCCTTTATTTAATCAGGCCCAAAGCCCAACATGAAATGCAGGTTAAAATTGGGCTACCTTGTTTGATAGTGTTTATGTGTGGTTGGAATAAGGAATGGGAGGTAGAGGTCTGGAGAGCCCTGCCAGCCAGGCCACTTCTTCCCACTCATGGCCTTCTCCCAGGAACTCAAAGGGCTCTGTGGAGCAGTTTCAAAATAACCACTTACAAAAGGTTAAAACTCATATAAATTTCAATACATTAATAAGGAAAACTTGAATAACCCCACCAATGAAATGGACAAAGGATATAAATAGGCAAGTGGCTATTAAACATATGAAATGATGCTAAACCCACTAAAAAATATAAAAATATAAAAGAAAACTATGGGATCCTATATTTAGACAATCTTTTTGGCAGAAATTTAAAAGATTAACATGTTCGAAGTTAGTGAGAGTATGTGGAATCAGATATTCTTAAACACATTTGAGAAGAATGAACAAGGGTTACTTCAGTAGGCATCGAAATGGTAATGTACGTACATTTTTGACTCAGCAAGCTCATTGTAGAAATCTATCCTACCGAAAGTCTCAAAATTGCGTAAAGATAATTGCACAAAGATATTTACTTTTAATGATAAAAAAAAAGGAAACAATGTAAATACCCACCAGCAGAGAAATGATTGTAATGGTTCATGCATCCTATAGAATACTATGGCATTATTGAAAAGGAAAGGTAACCCATATGTACTATCATTTTTAGAAAGATGACATCATATCTTGTTAAGAAAAAAAAAAGGCAAGATTCAGAACAATATGTATACTACTGTCTATGTGTATACATATGCACATATACGTGTTGATACTGCATAAAAATTCTGGATTCTGGAATTAGATACATAAAACTGTTAACAATGGCTTCCTCTAAGGAGAAGAGTTGAGAAGAATTTCATTTTTTATTTTAGATATTTTTACATAATTTGATCTTTTACTAGCACATGAATTACTTTTATTATTAAAAAAATAATGCTGTATTGTATAGCATGCTGCCTTTCTACATATAAGTTGCTTGAATTAGGAAACGTAAGCCTAAGCTATATCTAAGTGCAAGAGGGTATTCTGAACCCCATTTACATACCCTTTTGTTGACAAAGCCTATAAAATGAAGGTGGCACGCACACTTTCTTGGAAAATCAGCACTTACACATTCCGAAGACAGAACACATTAAATACTTCTGATAACAAAAATAAAAAAGGATTCCAACAACAAATAACAAAGGATTTAGTGGCATTAATAAAGAACTTCCTTAAAACAGCAAGTCACTGTTAAAATAATAGGTGAAGAGGACATGAAAATGGAAAGCAGTGAATCTGGAAGCCTGAAAGTTTGTAGCGACCCCCATGTAATGCTTCTATAACTCTTAAGAAAAATATCTCTCAGAAAAAGTGGTTCAGCATCCAAGCCCATAAAAAGAGAGGTTTAAATTTTAAGTGGTTTTGTATCTGTCGCAAATATAAAGGTTAAATGGGTATTAAAAGAGCAATAGCTTTTCCTTATTAAATTTTTATCCAAAGATAGAGAAAAATGTTCAAAATGAAGGAAAGACTTTATTAACAGGAGTCGCCGTGAGAGTTAAAAATCTCACTGCATGAGTGGGAGCTTTTATTTATTTATTTATTTATTTTGAGCTAAAGGTGATGTTGTAAAATTGGAACCTTCTCACTTTGCCAGACTGAATGAAAATCTGTTAAAAGGCAGTTGACTAATTCTGGATTATTTTTATTATTGAGAAGACTTGGCTTACATTGAAGGGAAAAGAAGCAAAACAACTACACACATGTAGCTGAACTGGCAATTAAATAATTATTCATCACAAATAGTTAATCACCCTTTTAAGTGAAGAGGGTGGATCCCCAACTGCAGCTGTATTTTCCGATACTGAGCAAGAAAATTCACCATCAAGTGACAGGGTTCATAAAATCTAAACATGTAGAGGCTCCACAGAGGGTGAAATCTCCCTTCCCTTAGGCATCATTCCATTATTTCTATTCGGCATCATCCCATCTTGGGCTTCCCAAGTTATTGCAAGTGCTTGACCCGAGTCAACAAGTGGTTACATTAAGGCCTCACTAAAGTGTTCCTTCCAAGTGTTATTTCAGAGCAACTATATGTTATACTTTAAGAGGCACGTAAAAGAACTGGAGCCTGTCCAGGGCAGAGAGATCGAGAGAAACAGGGGCAGAGATGAAAACCTGACCTGCGAGGAAAGGTAGAACGGGATGTTTACCTTGCAGAGAAGGCAGCTTAGTGGAGAACTGAGATTTATCTTTGAATATATGAGATAGTAAATAGACTTTATTATGTCCCTGGACAGGGCCAGTTTTTTGAGTTGCATTGTCTATTAAGTGATAATTCAATATAGAGAAAGTATCCAGAAAGCTGTATCAAGAGCATAGGTCCTGGAGTCTGAATGCTTGAGTTCAAGTTCCATTTCCCCTGATATCCATGCTAACCTGGACTAATTACTAAACATCTCTAAGTCTCAGTTTTCTCTTCTATGAAATAGACTGGATCACAGTAGCCATACAATGGGATTGAAATATACCATATAATTATTCATAGAATTTAAAATGATCATTATTACTTATGGAAAATTTATTTTGTATTTTAAATAAACATTATATTCCAACCACAGACACAGAAATGTATGCAAGATATAAAGTACTTCTTCTGGTTATCTATCATAAGTAAGGCACCAGATCAGGAATTCTCCTATAAGTTTCTCATTTATTCCTTAACCATGAGATATTCCCATTCTCCTTGTGAAGAATTTAGGAGGATTAGATAGGTAAGACATTTGTCTAAGGTGATAAATAAATGTTTTAATCATAAATCTCTATTTGAACTTAATTCTAACTGACCTCAAAACATTTTTCCCACTAGAAGGAGCTCTAGGAAATAAATACAAACTTAAGTAAGCTACAAGCCCTTCTCTCAAAAGTTGCCCTTGTAGAGAACATAAGACCTACAGTATAAATGCATAAGGATACAAGTTAAGATAGTCTACATTATAAAGTGAGAGTGGGAGTGATTACTTCCAAATGGTGAGACAAATGGAGGCCTCAAAGATGAGGTGGTATCGATGTAAGATTTAGACATAAAGATGTGGGAAAAGGCATTTCACTGCATGGCACAGAAAGAGGAAAAGCAGATGATTCGGAGGGTAGAACCTTTTGGGGAATACAAAGCATGTCAGGACAGTTGTAAGTGTAGAATGTGTGAAATCAGATGAGACTGGATAAATGGGTCATATGCAAGACTTTGATCTCTCCAACTCTTCTATATCTAGAAGTCTAGAAGATTCCATGATTTTAGTCTGTAGGAATGAATGGTATCAGGTAGCCTGGACAGGATCAACTGGATTAATTGCAAAATGCCTTACCACAACTGAATCATCATGAACTTCAATCCTTTTGCATGGGATGTATTACTACATATATGTGGGGTGCATCTGCTTATCTGTTATCAAACCGAGGATGAGCACTCAATAGCTTGACCATGGTTTTCTAACAAACCCGCAACAAAGACTTTGTGTCTTGTCAGTTTCTGTCTTCCCCTTGTTTTGTTAATTCACCAAAGCCCACTGACCACTAGTCCAGAGCCTAGTGTTGTGTTTCCAAGAAAACTATCTGAAGATAATTCCCTCAAGCAGCTTTTCCATCCAGGGAGAAGAAAGTAAAATCAACCTATTTGTTGTCAGGGCAGATTTTGTGGAGATGAGAGACTTGATCTCCAATTTTAAAGTTAGTTCAAAGTGTTAGGAGGAAAAGAAGGGTATCTCAGTAAGGAGAAAAAGGGATGAAGAATAAGAGTCCTAGTTTGGTCAGAAGGGATGTTTTCAAGATCATGGAAAAGGGAGAACTACAATTGGATCTGTGTGGAAAAATGGAAAGTATCCTGAACTAGGAATCAGAAGGCTGTAATCTAGACCCATTTCTGAAAAGAACTGCTGGAAAGTTGCTGATAAGATGGAGCTGGCTAGCAGAGGAAAGGTCTAGAAATATGACTCCAAAACCAAAGTGTCTTCCTACTAAATCATGTAGTAGAAAATACAGACAGCTCACATTTGGAACAGAAAAAACCTTTCACTGTTCAGGTTGTATTCTTAACTAAGCCATGTTTTCTTCAAGCTTGTCTTACTTTTAGCTCCAGAAAACAATGAGGAGAGCCGGAGAGATGTAGAACACAGGGTGTGTGGCTAAAAGCCACAACACTCAGAGAAAAGGTTCTGCCATTCTCTTACTCGTGCTGTTGCTTCCATATCTTCCCTATTGCCAAAGACATTTCAGGAAAAGCCTGTGATGGATGAATGGTGTGAGAAGTAATGAAATGACTGGGCTTTCCTTTACTTTGGGAGAAAAGCCAAAATCCTTAGCATGGCCTAAGTCCGTCATGGTCTAGCTCTGAAAACTCATCTTGCCTCATGATTCCCCCTCAACTGCTGAGCTCTAACCACATGGGCCTTCTTTCGGTTCCTCAAACCAGCGTGCTCCACTGTCTGTGATGTCTAAACTCCTACTCATTCTTCATAGCTCAGTGAACCAGCACTTCCTCAGGAATGCTTTCTTGACCCCTCTGTCTAGGTCAGGTTCATTTGTTTTAATTTTTTAAAGACAACACTCTTTTCTTTTAAAACACTTTGTCCATCTCCCTTAATAGAATACAAACTTCCTGAGGGTAGGCTGCTTGTCTTATTTCACTCACATCCACCGAATATCTAGTCACTGGCGTGTGGTAGGCTCTCAACTGATAATATTTGTTGAATAACTGAATAAACATTTTCTTCTTCAAAAATAAAGTGCATGCCCAATTGTGGATGGACCTGGAGGAGTTAGAGTTTAAATTATCTAGCTGAAAGAAAACTGAATCTTATTTGTTAGTCATTATATTAAATCAGACTAAAATAGAAAACACATACAGTACTAAAAATAAATTATATTGTATCAGACATGTATCTTTTACATACTTTGTTAAGCTAAGTACACCAAAAAGTTTGATTTGGTAAATTCCAGGAAAGTATACTGATTCAAAATGAGCTGTGATGATGATGATGATGATGATGATGATGATAGTGGTGGTGGTAGTGATGATTAAAGCATGGCAGAGACTAGCTAGATAACTACCAAACCACTTCCTCTTCTTTGAGAGCACAGAGTATAGCTATATTTCCAAGCATTCTTCGCAACTGTAGCCAAGTGACTGAGTCCCAGCCAATGGAATGTGAGTATAGGAGGAACATTATGCCACATTTCCCAATCTGGCCATAATCATCTCCCCAGCCCCTCATCTCATGAGATCTTTGATGCTCTCTCTTTCCTCATCCGACAGATGCAGAGAATCTAGCACATGATCTCTATGTACTAGGGAATGATGGAGCCAGTGGATGAAATAAGCCAAAGCCCCTAATTCCCAAAGTGGAATTCATTTGCCACATATCCAATTGGATTTTATCAGAGAGAAATAAACTATTTCACTGAGATTTGGGAGCAGTTAGCATTATTTGTCTCAACTAATACGTAGGGCAAGAAATTAAGAAAATTGTTTATTTGTTGTTATTTTTCTCAAGAATACTTGAGATGAGAGCATAAAGTTCAATTTGATGAATCAAATCTGCTTCTAACATGGCTTTTCTACCCAGTTTTACTGCTCTATTTTTTCAGTTATTGTAGATTCCCAGGGCTGGACAGGATCTTGGGGCCATTTTGTCTAGCTCCTAGGCAATGCAGAGAGCAATCAGTCATCACAGGTCATCCCCAGCCTCTCCCCCAAGACCTTTGTAAGAGATAATGCATGAAGACAACTTGAGGTAGTTCTTCTCAGCCTGTACTGTTATAAAATTCTTCCTTGTGCTGAACCCCAAATCTCCTGTTTTTATTTCCATGAATTTTCTTCTAACACTTAAATAAATGAGTTTTAAAAAAGTTACTTTCTTCTATTTGTCCCTCCTTGACTTCTAATAGGAATACAGCTAAATATAAATTGGGAGCAAGATAAGAGTGATGGGGGAGAATCACAGAGTCACTTAAGCTATAGTTGCAAAATATGCTAGAAAATTTGAGGGGGGAAAAAGACCTCTAAATTCACTTGTTATTCAGGTGGCACGTGGGGACTTGGAAATTATCTTCTCTGCAAATGAGTCATTAAAAATCATACTTTAATGTGATATTTGATTATTAAATGATTTGAAATAATATACTGTCAATGTCCAGGCCTCACTTTTAAGAATTTTGATTTTGTTATTCTGGAATGGAACCGGAGTTTAAAAAATAAATGTCTTGGCGATTCTAATGTGCAGCCAGAGTTGAGAAACAGTGAGACACATCTCCATCAACTATTAATATAAATTATCTATATAGGAATACTGCAGGGAATAAAATGTAATAGTGTTTATAAAGATCTGTCCAAAACAGCCTCTAAAATCAAGCTCAATTCATTTCCTGAAGAAAGAACATTATCTTGTCATGATTTTCACTCACTATTTGAATATCCCAAGTTGGAGGTTGATGAAGTCTTGGTGAGAAATGCTGGGCTGGAGGTCAGCTAAAAGAAGACCTTATGTCCTGCACAACACCTCCAAAGGAAATTATACCAACAAGCCATTTTATTTATCACACAGGAGCAGCCTAAAACTCTTTATAGGCATGAGAAAGGCAAACTCCATGAGGGCAGGGATCTTTGTTACCGGCTCTGTCTCAAGGGTGCAAGTTCTCCTTGAGGTTCTTTGTAAGATTCTGAAACCAGTTGGATGGGAGACTAGAAAAGCTGCCCACTCACCCATATGAGGAAGAAGCCAGCTTCCAAGGGGCCCTGCCTACCCTTTGCTAATTAATAAGCTCATATGACCCCGTATGAGTAGGCTTCACTTATAGAGAAGGCTGGTGGTGACTCTGGCTTTGAACATAAGTGAAATGATTGCTTATATCCCTCCTCTAGGCCTCAATTTCACTCATTACAATGGGGAAGGGAGACTTGACTCTTTTATCTTTACAATCTTCCTTCTAGCTTTCTAAGAAAGAAAGAAACGAACAGACAAAAAAACCCCCACTTTCCTGTGCCTCTGACTGCTGCCTGCCAGCCCCTCTGAAGCTAACAGCCACCACAGCTGGGCTCCCTGTGATGTGGACCAGTGCCCACCAGAGGGACTAGAGGCACACTCACTCGCTGTCCACAGCTTTGACGTTTTCCCCTCTACAGAAGCTTCAAGATGCTGTTGCTTCCACTCTTTATAAAAATCTTCCCTCCCACTAAAAGGTGAGGAAGTTTTAAACTAAATGTTGCATCATCCTTATCTTATACTATCCATACAGCTGATACCCCAGTGCAGTGCCTTCTGTATCTCAAAAATCTTATTAGCAGAGTGGGGTGACTGACCAGAGGAATTTGCTTTGGTTTTACTTTATTTCTGATTTCAGCATATACTATGAGTGAGTGTGGAAAAGGAGGGTCATATTAATCTATTCTTGCTTGTGCTTTGCTATTTCTCCTCTGTTTCCAAGTCAGCCAGGTAGATTTGTTTACTCCTAGAAGAAAGCTGGTGATTTTTAGATAGTTTCCACTGCACTGCACTGCATCAGAGAAGGTGGTTCCGCCACGAAAACAGTAGCCCTTTAGAAGAGAGAAGGAGCGATTCTAAAATCCGGCCAGTGCAAATATGAATTCTTTTCTCAAGACTTTTAAAGGGAGGTTTACTGAAACCTTAAACAGAAAGGAAGGATTCATCGCTCTGCTTCTCCGCAGTGGCAGAACTGGTAATGCCCGGCACAATCTGAGGCGGAGGTAGTGAGCCTGTGTTAACGGAAGAAAGAAGAGTTATTATGGTGCTGATCCCAAAAGCCATCAATGTTGATTGTCACATGCTGATCCCATTTGATTGGAGTCGAAACTAGGAAAGATGGAAAACAATATTTAAAGCAAGAACCATTCCGGGCATTTTACTCTTTCTGTTAAAATCTTTAAAGATGTTCAATTGATAATTCTTATTCTGTCCTAAAAACTCTGAGAATAGGATATACATGATTAGGCTGTACACGGTGCTTCAGTTAAGGAAAAAGAACAGGAGGAAGGCTGCGGGAAGAAAGCCTGTTATAGGAGCAAAGGCAGGGAGCTTGGGTTCGGAAATCATGGGAGTTGTCTTGTCTAGAGCTCATTCACTCAGTATACACTAATATAACATCTACTGTGTGTGAGGCGCCAGGTTATGGCAGGGTATACACTAGTGTCCTTAATATAAGTGGAGGATGGAAACTTTCCCTGTCTTCGAAAAGTGGGGTACAGATAAGTGAAACTCAATCCATACTGAAAAATAATAGGTGCTATGAACGGAGATACACAGAGTGCTGTGAGCAGCACATATCAGCAGGACAGTCTGGAGAGGCCAGGGAGGCTCCATGGAGGACATGAAAAATCAGCTGAAACCTGAAGGATGAAAAGGCGTTGGCCAGTGAAGAGCCTGGCAGAGAGTGTTATAGGCAAAAAAAGATTATGCGCAATGGCCATGGGCAGACCCATCATGGTGCACCAGGAAAACTGAAAGTAGCCCAATGTGATCAGAACATAGAGTGAAGTGATGAGACTATAAAGATCCAAAGGGTCTGTCTTATCTCAGCTACTTAGTCTCAGGAGCTCTTACACTCAGTACATACATCACTGGCTCAAGGTCAGTGACAAAAGGTCACATACACAAAGGCATATTAAAATATATTAAGAAACTTCACTTTTATATACAGAATAACTAGGGACAGAGAACATTGGGAAGAGGAAGCCACGGAAGAGTTTTAAAAAGGGGAGCGGCACGAAGACTTTTGAATTCTGAAAAGATCATTCTTCCTTTAGGAAGGAGTAGGAGGCAAGTGCATGACTCTAGGTGGCAAAGAGCCCTGAGGGAGCAAGGAGTGTACGGGCACTCATTTCTCCCAGATATAGGGCCCTGGTCTGCAGAATGAGGCTACTGTTGAGAGGTGATGAGTGGCCTCTCAGTGGCCCCTCTACTTTGAGGCCTGCACTTCATGACTGTGGACAGATCATAAGGTGAAGGAAAGGCCAAATATTAGTTACCTGCTTACTATTAAGTTTTGGGGTAAAAGGTGGGAATTCTGACTTACTGAGTAAGATTATTAATTTTTTTTTTTTTTTTTACTTTAAAAGTCATAAATCTAAAGCTTATGAAATGTTTTTATTTTCTTTAAGATTTTTCTACTTAGGTCAATTAAGTTAGCAAATTAATGAAAACCATGGAAGTAAGAAAAGCTGTCTATGCAAGATACTAACTTTTTGAAATTTCATGTGTATGTATATTCATTTTAAAAATTAATTAGCACAGAAGAATATAAAGTGAAAAGTAAAACTCCTTCTCAGAGGTAACTATGAAAAATTTGGCTATCCCTATAATTTTTCTATGTCTGTATATATGTGTGTATGTGTGTGTGTGTGGGGGGGTGGATGCACACACATACACATATGCATTCATATATAACACCTATTTTCAAAGTTTTTCTTTAAACACAAATGTGATCCTTTATGTACCGTTCTGCACCTTGTTTTTTTCTTAAACTAGTTTTTCTTGGGTAAATTTTACAGCACATACAGATTTACCTTACTTTTCAAGCAGCCGAATGTTTCACATCATTTGACATATATAATTTGGCCACAAAGTGAGACAGATTAAGATAAGTGCTTACTGCTGTACAATAAAAAGACCCTTTAAAGGGATTCTGGGTATCTTTTTGTAAATGGACAGGCAGAGTCAATTGCTCCAGGGCAGCCCCCTAGTCAGTGGAGTCAGGGGAGCCTGCTTTCCTGATTTCCAGTTCAATGTACTTTCCATTAAGCCAGACATGTTACAGTAACGGTTAAAAAACAAACAAACAAACACCCCCGCCCCCCGCCCCCGACTCACTATGGATGAGGTAACGTATTAGGTTGCAATAACAACTGAGGTTAGAGGGATCACAGACTGGGAAGATCAGCAAGGTCCTACTGCAATGAGCCAGCCAATAGAGTAGCAGCCACACAAAATGAAAAGAGGCTCCAAAGGCTGATGACGCAACACTTATAGTCAGCTTCGGCTAGACCCTGATTCATTCTGGTTTATACAAGGTAGGAGAGAGCTTGAGAAAACAACTGAAAAGAGTACTGGCAAGATTCAGAGGAAATGACTAAATGGTTTGGAAATCAGGGACTGCGCAGCAGGGTTATAGAAACTGGGATCATTTATCCAGTACATGATCATTTACCCCACAGCTACCCCTTTAGTGCTTATGCATATGGCTTTGTAGCCAGTGATCTCATCTTTGCTCAATTCAGTAATAATCCATCAGTCAGGATACACTTATTGAGTGCTTACTATGGCATGCAATGAGGAACAAGATATCACCTCTGCCCTTAGGGAGAGTTTATAGCTAATGGGGTACATGAGAAATAAATAGGTAATTTAAATACAATTGTTTTAAGTTCTAAGTGGTATGATAGGGGAAGAGCAGAAGATGCTATCACAGAACCCTGGGGAGGATAAGGCACAAGAATCACACTCACTCTTGAGGGAAAAGTGATATCTAAATTGAGGCCCGAAGGAGGATAATTCTTGGCTCAGTGATGGATTTGGAAATGAGAAAGTTGCGTGTTACAAGAAGGAAAACTACTTGACCAGCCCCAAAGATAAGTAACAACCTCCCCATTTTGGATGTGTGTGTATGTACACGTGCACATGGGCACACACACGTACGCATGGGGCTAGAGACTTTTTATATACCAGTCTGCGTGTGAACTTTATCTTGAAGGCTATAAAAAGTCACTGAAGGATTTCAAGGAACTTGACATGTAAATGAAAGCAGATATAAAGGAAGCAAAAGTATTACATCTGACTTTGGTGAGTGAATGGATAAGAGAGGGAAAGAAGAGAAGGAATCGGTACAACCCCCACACGTTTGGTTAGGGCAACCAGGTGGTGCCATTCACTGAACACGAACACAGTGGGGAACAGCTTTGAAAGAAGGAATTGTGGCCTCTGTTCTGAAAGTGCGGAATTTGTGGGCCCGTGAGCCTATTTATGAAAGTTATCTGGTAAGCCGATAGATACACAGTCTGGAGCTCAGAGAGAGAGATCAGCTGCAGATCTTGCCCAGAAAGTTTTCAGCACATGAATGATATTTGTACTCATGGGAGTAGATGAAATCACTTAAGAGAGTGTAGAGTGAGACAGAAGAGAGATTAGGGTAGAACTCGGAAAAATACTGAATTTAAGGGATGAAGAAAAGAAAGGAAATCTGTTAAAAAAGAATAGGAAGTTGTGAGCAGAGAGGTAGGAAGGAGTGTACAGTGTCACATAAGCCAAATAAAGAAAACATTTTGAAGAGATACTGTCAACAGCTTTAAAGGCTGCAGAGGGCTCAAGAAAGATAAGGGCTGAAAAGGCCTCAGTGTATTTAGCATCAAAGAGGCCAATGGTGATGTTGAGTAGGACAGTGCAAGTGGAGAGATGGGGACAGAAGTCAAACTGCAGGCAGCTGAGTTGTGAGTAGGGGGTGAGAGAGCAGAGAGGACAAAGCTTATTTGTGTGAGTGTGTGTGTGTGTGTGTGCGCGCGCGCGCGCGCCTGCGCGCACGCGCATAGAGGTACAAACGTGCACATATACACATATTTACAGGTACAAACATGCACATATACACATATTTACATCTAGGCAATTTTACACTTGATCTTAGCCAAAAGGCCGAGAAGTGATAGATCTAGGCAATTTTAGTACATGTACAGCTTCATGTGTCTCCCACCATGGCCAAGATACAGAGCAGTTCTCTCACTGCAAGGATCCTTCCTGCTGCTTTTTTATAATCACATCCATTCTCACCTGTGTTCTTAGTCCCTGACTCCTCCCCTCAACTCTAACCCCTGACAACCACTCATCTGTTTTCCAGTTCTATGTCATTTCAAGAATATTATGTAAATGAAATCAATCAATTCGTAACCTTTTATAAGTGGCTTTTTCCACTCAGCATAATTCATCCAAGTTGTACGTATTAATAATTCATTCCTTTTTACTGCTGAGTAGTAGTTCAGAGAAAGGATGCACCACAGTTTAACTATTTACCTGTTGAAGGACATCTGGGTTGTTTCCAGTTTGGACCTATATACAAACATAGTACCTATAAACAGATTTTTCAGTAAACATGTCTTAATTTCTCTGGAATGAATGCTCAGGAATCAATTGCTGGGTCATATGGTGGTTGCATGTTTAGCTTTTAAAGAAACTCCCACCAGAATAGCTGTACCATTTTATATTTCCCCTAGCAAGATGTGAGTGATCCAGTTTCTCCACATTCATTCTAGCATTGAGGTTCAACATCATTAGCCATTAGAGAAATGGAAATTAAAACTACAAAATATCACTATATGTTTACCAGAATGGCTAAAATAAAAAATAGTAACAATACCATCAAGGTATCTATTTGAGACATGTCAGCATATTAATGGTACCTAAAAGTGTGAGAGGAAATGAGAATGACTAAAGAGAGAATTGAGGCATAAAAGTAGCTTAAAAAAAAAAAACAGACAATTTCAGGGTCGCAAAAGAGAGAGCAAAACAGCAAATGAAACCGAGTAGTAGATAAACAGAAAATCAGAAGGCTGGAGATGCCAAAGAAGTTGGGAGAAGAGCTTTTTAAGGATGATACGGCCATCCCCTGTTGAGATGATATGCCATATAAACACTAATGTTGACCTAGAGGTTTGGCAGTCACAAGTCACAGATGTCCTCGGTCAGGGTAGTTTAAGTAGGAGTGGCGGCGAGAGGGGCCAAGAAGAATAAAAGACAGAATGTGAGGTAAGGAAACGGAGGCAGCATATGTAATAAACAACTTTCTGGAGTCTATCTTCGAAGAAGAGAAAGCAAGAACTAGAGAGAGTTGTGGAGTCAATGGAGAGAAAATATACGCCATGCTAGAACACCATTAGATGTTGATGGTAAGAACCCAATCAAGAAGAAAAGGCAGAAAATACAGGATAAAGAACAAATGACCTGTGGAGTGAGGGTCCTGAGAAGGTAAGGATCAGCACGTATGTGTAGACTAACTGGCATCTGACAATCTGATGGATTCTTCTGCTACTGGAACAGAAGGAAAGAGCAAGACAGGTACAAATTTCATGGCAGAAGCTGAGGGAGTATTATCTAGTGGCTTCCATTTTCACTGTGAAGAATGAGGTAGCTGTCCTTTGAGGAGGAAGGAGTGGAGATGGGGTCAGTCAGAAATCAAGGTTGAGAGAAGAACGTAGGTAACAGTTGAGAGCAGAGCATAAGGATGTAGGCTGTGAAAGGGAGTCGAATTTGTTCACAGTTTTTAATGACATCGACATGACTGGCTGTGTGCTTTTCTCCAACATTCAGCTGCTTTGATGAGCAAAAGATAAGTGGTTGGGTACATCCAGATCATAGTATTGCCAGGAGAGTGTAACAGGACGGGAAAACAAAGAATCGAGGGAAGAAATTATAAATTCTCAGGGTATATTAATAATCTATTTTCCAGAAAAGATATATGTAAGAGTCTTCAGGGTGAATCTCAGTAAGAACTGCTAGCATTTATTAAATATCTATTAGGAGGAAGGCACAGTGTTTGTCACTTAACCCACATGAACTCATTTAATCTTCTGGGTAGTCCCACAAGGTAAGTACTATCAACCTCCTTGCTTTAGAAAACTGAAGAACCTTACCCTGTCACAAAGTAGAAGCAGTAGGGTCTGGACTCAAATCAGTGTCTTTTTGATTCAAAAGCTGAGTTCTATACACGTCCTTGCAGCTTTCAGGTATGTGGAAACTAAGCCAAATAGCAAGGATGGTCCTAAATGTCACGAGACATTGAGTTTGGATTTTTGCATCTTGATTCTTCTTAAAGTCAATTTGCAATTACGGGTGAAGCCAAGTCCCTTTAATTGCAAAAGGCATAGTATTTCTGCAATTGGCCAGTATTAAAGCATATTATTTCCCAGGGCACATGAATAACTATGTTACTCTCAAGAAGACAGGATATTCTATATGGGCTATTGGTGAAAGCATGTACAAACTTTAAATTCTTTTTCTGCATTCCACCCTCATGTTGCAAAGATTGGTACAGGTCATTTTCCCCACTCCCCTATTCTTGACAAGTGTCCTGCTCACCACATCTCTATTGAGTGATTATCTAGTCTCCATCCATTTCCTTCCACTGGCAAGATATTCCTGTTTCACATGGTATGTCCAATCTCTTTGGATCTCTATCAAGTGTCCACCCTCCTTTTAATACAGCACATATTACGGAGGGCTGAGTATGCACTAGCCACTGTCTCAGGAAGTTTTATTTGATATTCACAAAACCCTTATAGATACCGTTATAGCCATTTCACATAATGAAGAGATTGAAAATCCTGTTTATCTCTCCCAGTGGGTTCTGCCCAGTAAGCAAATACACACACGACCAGTCTAACTGGCCTTTCATCCAAAAGCTCCCCAGTGTCGTCATTCACTATAGGGCCTTTCACTATCCAGATTCATACTTTAAATACAACTTGAAAAGGGGATTGCTCAATTCCTTTGAAAGTGTAACCCATTGCCTAACAGCTGAAAGTGTCTCCTCCATTACTGGAATTGGCTGCATGGTACTGAGATTACCAGAAAGGGATGTTATGATTGTGACACTTAATCAAAATGCACAATTATAGGAGCATTCTAAAAGAAACAGTGGGCTCCATTTAATAAGGCCATGAGTGTAGAAACAGAATGCTGTGATGAGACAGCGGGGGAACAATACCAAGGTGGGAAGGGTGTAGAGCAATGGAGATGAGGTCAAGAAGGCAGGAGCGAGGAGGCATTTTCACTAGAATGGAGAACCAAATAGAAGCATTGAACTTTTACTAAAAGTTCCAGACTAAGCATAAGCCCGTGCTTCTGCAGGACTGTGTCCGACTTGCTGGAGAAACTTGCTGCAGTCTAGGAGCCTCAAGCCTAAACTCTTCCCTTGACTCCACAGCAAATTCATTTGGGAACATCATGGTCTTCACTGAAGCCTGATTTCTGCCATTAGTACTGATGGATTTGGATACAAAAGGAGCCGCCTTCTGGGAACCGTTAAAGAAAGGTTTCACAGGTTGCCTCATTTCTGGCCCTCACAGACTATCCATTCTCGCACGTTACTGCAGATTTATTTTGGATAGAGAGACTGCAATGTTCCAAAGAAATGCTGCTCTAACAGCTCCTGGAAATCCAAAGGATTGTTTTCAAGTTTACCAAAAGTCCTTGAATTTGAATAACACCTCTGACAAGTGTATAAAAATCAGAGAGCACTCTCTCCCCTCAAACCATTTACAAATATATCCTATTCAGGCAAACCATGGAAGTGACGGAAAACTGACTTACGGATGCTCTAGTCTAAATGACAGGTTAGAGCCACAATGCCTTGCATTCAAATTCTCTGATGAGCTCTGTGCTCTTGAGCAAATCCCTTAAGCCCTCTGAGTCTTGATTTTCTCATATTAAAAACAAAAACAAACAATAACGAAAACTCTGCACGCCAAGCTTAAATTTAAGTTCGAAATGTTTTATAAAGTAGAAAGCATTAAATAGTGATTATTTTTATTGTTCCTTAATTCAACAATTAATGGACATCACCTGTACCAAGACAGTGCTGAAGGCTAAAAGTGCAAAGAAATGATTAAGTTACTCCTGGATGGTAATGAAACGTATACTTTAAAGTAAGTTAGAAAATGATAGATGTCATATATCTCATTTCTCTTCTGCTTAAAATAGGTGGAAGAGAATAAGATCTAATATTGTGACTTTATGTGACTTTACTCCACTAGCATTGGGAAATGGGTTAAAAATTTTTCTTTCAATCTTAAAACATGTAACATAATTCAGAATCTGCTTGTTATAGTTGTTATTTGTCTTTTAAATGAAGTTCTACATGTCTCATTGGGCCAATTTCTTTATTTAAGACAACTGAAATTCTAAGCACTGCTCTGGAAGAATGATATTGACATACTGGACTGGTCCAGAAGAAGGTGGTCAAGATGGTAAGAGGCTTTGATATCAGGACAGACAACAAATGGATGGAGGAAACAGAATTTAGACAGCACAAGGGAAGATTCAGATGGACTTGAGAACTTTCTTCAAATAACCAAAAGGCTTTCATGTGGAAGATGTATTATTCGCTGTCTTCTCAGCTGTCTTCTTTGTGGTGGACAGATGAGTAGATGTTGTGGAAACAGACTTCTGTCCATAATAAGAATTAACCTTATAACCTTTAGAGAGTTCAGCAAAGGAAAAAAAGCTGCCTTGAGAGCTAGTAAATTTCCCATCACTGGAACTACGCTTACTTAAAAGAACATAATAGTAAATCCATTGCAAAATAACTGCGAATTCCATTGCAAAAAGACTCCTTTTGAGTAAGCACTCCTCTGTTTCTTTTATAAATTGTTCAAGTGAACAATTGTCTAACTGGCACAAAATGAAAGTAGACCTCCAAGACTCGCCCATAGAAAGAGACCAAAGGGCATACTTGATGAGTTTGAAGGGGCCTTTTATGTACTACTCAGTGACAGTCTGCCATCATTAGATCTCACATTGATCTACATCCTTTCCTGATTTTCTGCTGTCAATTGTACTAAATGAAATAATTTGTTGTCCATAAAGTCTGCTTTACAGTTTTACTCCTCAAGGGAATCTGTATGCAATATACATTTTCTCCACATCCTTATCTCTTGCGCACATTATCATCAGGTACTTTTTCAGAAGGGGAGGTGGCAAATTACTTCAAACTTCATGAATTTCTATAAGTGCAATAACATTCCTCAGTTTTTAAAGGACATTTTTTTTTTTTAAGTTGTCATTTGAATTCAAACTCTTTGGAAAACATGCATAATAATCTTAATGATCCCATTGAACAGTTTAAATTCAAATTGTGGAGCATTTGAAATACCATGCTGGCAGCACTTTCCATAAATTATTCTCGAATTCAATACATCCCTAGACACACACACACACACACACACACACACACACACACACACACACTCTTAACAGAGCCATATTCAAAAATCTTTAAATTACAGTTACTCTTTTCTCATTCCATTTAAATTGTTATTTGGTTGATAAATTAGTACTATAGTTTCTGCTTATAAATTTCCATATTATTTTTCAAGAACATAATTTTGTGGTAGACATAAATTTTTATTTCCCCCCAGGATATAACGAAGCTTTGTTTTGTGGTAGGGTTCCTGGTTTTTGTGCCAGCTTGTGCTTGTATTTGAATGCACACATGGGTGTGTGTCTTGGTGTTTTGGTAAGTCAAGTCTGATTTACTCATTTACCTTGCAAATCACTCTGTACGTGAGCGTTTTTAGGAAATTTACTCATTTACCATCTAATGCACTCTGTATTCTGGCATTTTTAGGAAATGCTGAGAGACCTAATCAAAAGGTCACTTCAGCTAGAGAGACTGCTCACCTTGAATTTTTATAATGAGCTCCTATCTACAGCAGCATTAGACTAATTATATCTTGGGAATTAAATGATTAAAGGAAGCTCTTTTATATATGTATGAGAGAAAATATTTCATTTTCACTTTATTTCTAGCATTTTTGCAAATTAATATTTGTACATAAAGCTTGATAGTAAGATTTCGGAAACCAGGAAATACATATCAATATCCTGGGAAATAGTCTGTTTGTAATATATGGCCCAAATAAAGCAATATAGAGTTCAGGCCTTGTGCAGCAGAATTCCAAGCTTGTGCAATTCACGATTTGTTCTGAGGAAAAATTTCCCCCTAATTTTGAAAATATGGGTATTCTTTGCCACAGAATTGCACTGAAATCTATCCCCTTCTGGTGGAAAACAGTTGGACTGTTTGATACCACTTAAAACATCAATGAAAGAGTAATGATTAGCTACTTGGGAATAATTAGAATTTTTTAGGCTGATTAAAGGCTGTTTTGTATGTTAACAGCCTCTAATGAGATTTACAATTCACTGATTTGAGAACAGTTGATACAAGTACAACCCTCTAGACTACAAATGTTGGGCATTAACTGGTTAAAACAGAGAATCATTACTGTATTGAGTGTGTTAGTATTTAGAAGCTATCTCATAAACTTGTTTATTTTCCTTAACAATGATTTTTAAAAAGATAACTGAAATTTGTAAATTAAAGTCTATTACACCAAGGGGCAGCAGAAAACTGCTCCAGTGTTCCAGAGGTCAGAGGTAAAAATCATCAGCATCATTATTAGCAAATATTGACTGAATGCCCCTAGTAGTGCAAGGTCTGTGCAAGGAGCTGCAGGGGAGGCAGAGACCTATGACTTGATAAGACACTTACCATTTACTTGGGGAAATAGGACTGTGACATGATAAACAGCTGCAAAATTATCCCTCAGTCTTTGTATGTCCTCCCCTGTACAATCCTCAGACAGTTCATATACACAGTATGCACGTAGCATTCTACATGGTGGTCTGTCTGGATGACTCTCCTTCTAAGGGTGAGCTTCTCAAGGACTGAAGATTGTGCCTTTTTCAACCTTGTACCTGCAATGACCATTACCATATTTGAAATTTGGAGGGTAAAGTAAATATTCACTGGATGGATAAATGACTGAAGAACCATTTAGGTAGGCAACTGAGATGCAGAGGTAAGAAAACTAAATTCATAGCCAGAAAATGATGTCAGAACCCTGTTTCAATTTCTTAGCTCTATGGGTTGGCTTCTCTGAGCCTCAGTTTTCTCACGATTTATCTAGGAACAACACCTGCCTTGTGGGATTGTTGTGAACATCAAATGAAAAACAACCATAAAGAAGTACTTTGAGCACATGCATTTAAGTATAAGGTATTATTATGCTAAGCAATTGGTACAAGTGGTAAATGCTAAAAGATATATAATTAACATAGTTGGAAAACTGGTAGAAAGTGAGATTAAGAGAAATTACCTAATACCTTCCAACAGTAACTTGGGCAATTGGGAATCGAGTTATTCTTTTCTGAAAAAAAGGCTAATTAATCATATTCTTCCATGTGAAGGCAACACAAATATCATACAACAAACTAGCTGCTATATGATGTAGGAAATTCACATGATTAAAGGCTGTTTTACATGGAAAAAATGCACTAGAAATTGGAATTTTTCTTCTTTCTTTCCCCCTTATCATATCCTACTCCACTGTCAAAGCCTGGCTCAAATGTTCTATCAACTGGGAGGTCTTTCTGGATTCTGGTCTCCTCCTCCCCCAGTGCTTTTTTTCTGAGCTCTCACCACTGCCTGAATCACTCTGATAAATTATGCCTTCGATTACAGTCGTGTGCATGTCTGGTGCTTCTCACTCATCCAGTTGAAGGCTCTGTGAGAGCATGGGCTGAGTCTCATGCAGCTCTGTGTCCTCCATAGCACTGAACTCACCCCTTTACGCACAGAAGGTGCTCATTCCACGGTTCTTACAATCAGCAGTTTATTCAATATTCAAGATATATATATATATA
>NW_006494611.1:6366121-6367874 GCF_000325575.1 Pteropus alecto | reverse complement strand
ATATATATATATTTAAATGCTCACTTTGTCCAAGGCAATGGAGATAGTAATTGCCTCCATTTCCTGGATTCTTCTCTATAAGAACTCAGAAACACCCTTGAGCAAAATCTGACAGCACATTTTGCAAAAACAACCTTCTTTCTTTTATTTTACTTTGAACTTAATTAATAGTAATGCTTAACCTGCCACCTCTTAATTACATTGGCAAGTTGGTGAAGCTTATTGATCCGTGCATAAGGAGTCAATTCCAAAAGAGACTTTGACAACAAGTACTTTCTGGGAGAACACATCGTTATTCCAGCAGCTTTGCTGGAATGACCTGCACACACTGTCCGGCCAGACTCAGGCCAGTCTGGCTTCTTGCCACTTGTGCCAATTTCCTAATGATCTAATAGGAATGTGCAACAATCCTCTAAAGAACCAAGTCTTTCTCTTTTCTCTGGTCTTAAAAAATGAGGTAAGATCTTGTGGGTAAGAGTGCATTCTTAAAGGAAAATGTAGCAAGGCTGTACAATGTTTTAAACATGAATAGGGCTCTACCGATTGGCAAAATTCTTTAAAGGACGTAGAATGCTCAATAAACACCTGTTAAACACCTAAGTATGTAGCTTCTATACCAAGAAATATAGGATATTCTAATCACTACATTATCAACCAATGCCAATAATGCAGTCACAGACCTAAGGCCAAAATGTGTAATTCACTGCTATGAACTAAATTGTGCCCCTGCACTCCCCCTCCACCCCCAAATTTATATCAAAGCCCTAACTCTCAATGTGATAGTATTTGTAGATGGGGCCTTTGGGAAGCAATTAGGTGTTTTGGGAAGCATGAGGTTGTGAGGGTGGGGCCCTCATCATGGGATTAGTGTCCTTATAAGAAAGATACCAAAGAGCCTGGCATCTCTCTCTCTCTCTGCTATGTGAAGGCACAGTGAGAAGGTGAACTTTTGTAAGCCGGAAAGAGAGCTCTCATTAGAAACCAGCCATGCTGGTGCCTCCATTTCTTATTTTCAGCCTCCAGAACTGTGAGAAACAAATTTCTATTTTTTCAGCCACACATGCTATGGTATTTTGTTATGGCAGCCTGAACTGACTAATACATTCATTAAAAAAGACAAAAAAACAAAAAACTACACCCTGGGTGAGAGGTGTTGTAGCTGCCAGCCCTCGATAGACGCATGGACCACCAGAAACCAGTGAGTTATAGGAAACACACTCTTTAATCAGCCAGCTGGGTCTGCCAGGGGTACACAGACCCAAAATTAAGCAGCCCCGAAATGCAGAGGTACAGGGTTTTTAAGCCCTAAACTCCATTCTTCAACCTGTTTGAACACACAAGTCTATTTTTCTTCTTTTTACTAACTGTCAACCCACAGGTCGGTTGTGCAAGCGTACAGAAGCAGAAAGCTTCTTGTTAGAATGTTATGTTCCCATGGGTGATAGCCTGTGTTCCCATGGGCGATAGCCTATGTTCACATGGGTCATAGCCAAGCAGTAATTTTCCAGCTGGCATAGAGGTATTACTTGGATGCTATTTTATGAGATATGGAACTAGATCTGGGGGTGAATAAGGAAAAGAGACACAAAAACAACAAAGTGAGCTTGCTCCTAAGGACCTCAAAGTCTATATACCTGAGGGTGAGGGTTGTAAATGTATGGTGGAGACAGTAATGGGTTAAAACTCAGATGAGGATAAACAAAGGTATAGATGAAAGCTCTGGGGATACAGAGGAGGGAGAGCTTGTCTTCAG
>NW_006494611.1:6351288-6366082 GCF_000325575.1 Pteropus alecto | reverse complement strand
AACTGGGAGCAAAAAAAAAAGAAAGAAAGAAAGAAAAAAAAGGCCTTGCTAATTAAAAAAAAAGTCCTGTCTAATGACAGGCCATCTGTTAGCTTGAATTTATTTAAGAGAAAGGTAGAGGCTAAGATTTAAAGTGTAGGAGCTCAACGTTGTACTCTAATCCTGCACTAATTCCTCATTTACCAAAGTCTTTGTATTTCTAAGCCTTGATTTTGTTACTTTGTAAAAAAGAATAGTAACCGTTCCCCACTTGTCTGTCAGGAGTGAGAAAAGAATGAATGTGTAACATTAGGAGAAAATAAGACTTACCATACCACCCACTAGTATAGATCTCTTCCTCCATGAAGACTTTCTTGTTGAATTCTTCCTTTTCCCTCAAATGTCCCTACTCCTTTCCCTTAGTTCTTTCCTCCGAGGCCCTGAGACATTAGCACTATCTATTTTGTGGAAAAAAACTCTATATTTGTCATGCTTTATAACAAAATTTAGAGTCTGCCAAAGCTAGAATACAAATTTCACTTTTTTTATGGGTAAATTTTAGAAGGTTGTTTTAACTAACATATCCCTATGGCTTCATTAATATAAATTGCCTCAAAGATCTTTTAGCATTATTAAAGATCCCATAAAGAACTTTTGTGAAAGATGTTTACTACCCTATCCTTTCAAAATGTGTTTGATGGAATTTAAAAATCCATTACATATGCGTTTGCGATTTTCAGATTGCTTAGAGTTCTTAGTGCATCCATTCAATTGTGACACCCCTAAGCAAGTCCTTTCCCCTCTCTTGGCACCCTATTTTCCTATATTGTAAATGTAGGAGACTGAATTATTAAATAATCTTTAAGTTAAAAAAGTAAACAAATATTTTTTGAAGACCTATGATACACTATACTTGTCACTATGAAGTGTTCAAAAAGAGTACTTGCCTAGCTGTAGTGTTTACGCCAACCTTAGCTAGCATTCCCTGACTCTGCAGGCAGGTGAGCAAAAGGGAAATCCAGAAAGCAGATTTTTTTATGTCCTTTTTTTAAAAGTAAGTCTGGCTGTGGAGGGAATTACCATGTCCCATTCAAAGTCATCAGAACATCAGAGAACTTCCATTCAAACTCCCTGGCAATTTTCGTCTGCAAGTCAGGTCTGTGTGTTTGACCTTGAGTGCTGCAGCACTTATGATAATTCTATGGCTGGAAGCTAGACAGCTGGCTTCACTTTCATATCTTTCCCTTCAATCATTTACATTTCAGCAATGATTGCTCTTACACACTCCCAGAGCCAAGTTCTCTTTGCTTCTTATACACACATAAGAGTCCCAAGTACAAAGTACACCTAAGGGCAAAGAGTCAAAGACCATCTTAGGAGACAATGGTATCTAGAATGAAACTGGGCTCCCCTCCAAACTCTCCCTCTGCTCCTCATAAATATCAAAGCAGCAATAGGCTCATCTATTGTGACAAGAACTACGAGAGAGAGGAAAAAAAAACCAAAAACCAAAAAACAAAAAACAAAGATGAATAAGATGTGACAAACACTTACCCCAACCCAAAACACATACTCTCTAAGGATGGCAAATCAGTAAGAGAATGTGTCACAGACTCAAATAACTATAATACCAATTGTAGAGAATTAAGTCCTATGAGAGAGGAAGAAACAAAATCTTGCATGTTCAGGAAAGGCCACATCTATTTGCGGAAGTTCCAGGAAAGCTTTTTAAGGCTGCTCGATAGAGATGTTCAAACAATGGAGATGAGAAAAGGCACAAGGCAGACAGCAGCCTGGGGCACAGACAGAGATGCATAAAGGTATCAATGTCCAGGAGAAGAGAGTCCACTTTGGCCAAGTGTTATAAAAAGAAAGTATGGGAAATGAGAGTGAAGTATTTTGGGACGGGAACACAGATATATGAGCTGGGCTGGAACACAGATACAGAGACCTGAAGCCTGAATGTGCATGAGAAGCCTCCCCAAGAGGCATGTAAAAGATGCAAATTTCCCGGCTGCTTGTCCAGAACGTTACTTTTTTTAATGAGGACTTCAAGGTGATTGCAAAGCAAGTGACCTCTGAAACGTTTGGGGAGAACCAAGGTTCTGGAGTCTCATGACTTGCAGCTGCCCCTCAAACTGTGAGCTCTTAAACCAGCAGTGTGCAGCTAACATTCCAGAGTTGGAAATGCTGATTAATAACTGTCTGTTGGTGACTCAAGTTAGGTAAAATTCTTTTTTGCAGATTTTGTATGTACTTCCCTGGGACTTGACCCCGCCCAGGTACTACTGCTCAAAGTCCCCACACTTAGACTTTATTCCTCAGCCCTCTCAGCCACTCTGAACCCTCATTTAGTCACTGAGGTAAGAAAAAACTATTCTCATTCTATTTGTGGAGAAATTGAAGCTCGAAGAAATGAAGTGAATACAGAATAGTAGCTGGTCAAGCTGGGCATGAACCAGGTCTTACTTTTAGTTCTTATATTCTTTTTAAAAAATCATTTGCTGCCTCACACCAGGTCCTGTATGTGAAAAATTGAATATCTTACCTAGGAGTCTTGAACTAATTTTCAGGTTTATTTTTAAGATCAATTTTAAACCATAATAACACACACACACACACACACACACACACACACACACACACACACACACACACACACACTCTCTCTCTCTCTCTCTCTCTCTCTCTCTCTCTCACTCGCACCTCTTTCTGTTGCCCCAATCTTTTTTTCTTCTAATTAGAAATGTAAAGTTATAGACATTTTTCTCTTCCGAGGATACAGAGCAGTTCAGAAGACCCTACTAACACAGATTCCATACTGTAGCTGAAGAATTATCTTTCCTTTATCCTGTCAGAAATAGAAGATAAATATGAAAGAAAATGAGGAACAGACTCCTTCCCTATTTTCTTTCCACCCTTTTATCTCTAAAGTAGGAAGTTTACTGAACCACTGCCAACAATTCACTCAGCCTAATGAAGTGTATAAGTAATAGGATTAAATAATCATAAACCATTATTACAGTGGCCTGATGCTGACATTCTTCCAAACTCTGGCAAACACCAAGTGGTGAGTTCATGCTTGATTTAAAAATAAACAAACTAGGGCAGCGAGAAGGTTCTAGTATAAAGTTTCAGAGGCATTTAACCTGGAAATCTGAGACTCTACATCTTGGTTGGGGCTGAAGGAAACACTGTCTTATTTCTACACTGCCCAACCAAAATTTATGGAATCCAGCATTTGCCAGGGATGTTTTTCTGGAGCCCGTAGCCACATATGGTTAAACCTCTTCATTTCGGTCCCAAAGAAAGCAGTTCTTTGAAGGCATCATCAAGGTTTATGGTTTCTATTCCTGCCTCTGCCATTAATAAACCATATAACCTCAGGCTAATCAGTTAGCTTTCTTGGGCTTTAGGTTTTCTCAGCTATAAAATGACATTATTGAATTTCTAAGGTTCCTCTCAAGCCTTAAAAGACATTCTAATTCTATGACAACAGAAAGTAATATCGTTTGGGATAGGTACTGGAGGAAAAGATTATGTTGAGCTAGGCCTCTTTCTTGTTCTGGGCATTCTACTTACAGGTGTGTGCATCACTATCCTTACCAAAGACCATGTAGAGCCTGCAGGGATGTGGTGACCAGTAACTAAAATCAGCGAAGGGCTGGGGGCTATTTTAGGAAAAGGGCTAAATAAAGACGATTAGCAATGGACACTGCAGTAACCATTCTTCTCCCACTGAAAGCCTTGCTGTTGTGTAATTATAGGTTGCTATTATGAATGCCTGTTGAAGTACGAGGTGCTTTCCAAAGCATATTCAATCCCCAAATAATTTAGCTCATGACTTAATTATTCCTGTAAAATTTTATAGCATTCTTCACTTAGACCATTTATGCTTTTAAAGGTTTATCTAGGTATTTTATATTTATTGTTGTTTCTGTATAAGTATTTTTTTCCTGTTATATTTTCTAAACCTGAATTTTTTATTTTATTTTGTCAGCTTATTAAACATTTTTCTACTACTATAGATTTTCTCAGATTTTCTAGAAGAATAATCATATAATCTGTAAAAAGTTTATATCCTAATATTATAACCCCAACTTTAAAAAACTCTCATAAAAAAAGTATGTTACAATGCCATTTATTTAAAATTAAGGAACACTATACGCAAACAACACATAAAACACAAACATAAAGCATCATAATATGCTTTATATTTGTACCTGTTAAAAATGTAATAAATTGAAATGTATATAATCAAAGAAAAAGGTTATTATATAAAAATTATACATGCAACTTTTGTTTCCCAATTTCTATTAGGCCAGAATATTAAGAACAATATTAATATAATAGCAGTGATCTGGTACATAACTAGGGAGATTTAGGAAGAAGGCTGGCCATTATTTTACCCTAGGGAACACAATTTTTTTTATTCTATTTTACCTAGAGTTTGTTTTGTATTATTAATTTTTTTAAAATAAGAATGTGATAAATTTTATTTAATGACCTTTTGGCTTCTATAAGGATGACTGTCTAGTTTTTAAAAAAATTTCGATAAATTTTGATACAGTGAATTATGTTACAACGTTCTTAATATTGTGCTAACATTGCCATCATGGAATTACCTGGGATGTTTCATTACATGGCATCAGTCTGCTAATATTTCACTTAGGATTTCTGCATTGGTGAAAGGTTAGCATAGTCTTCTTTTGGGGCCAACTTAGGTTAGATATTACTAGTTGGGATCAGGCTACTTTTATAAAATGATTTGGGAAGCTTATCTTCATTTGCTGGGCTCTAAAAGTTGAAACAACACAGGAATCGGTTTTTACAGATCTGAAAAACCTTGTTAGTGAAATTTCTTGGTTCTTTCTCAGGTTGTAACTCTGCATTTCAATAATGTTTTTGAAGTTATTCAAGATTTCTTCCCCTCTATTTTAGATTTGCACAGAAAATAGTCTCTTTTATGTAAAACTAAGTGCAAAAAATTTTAAAAACTAAGTGCAAAAAATTTTAAAAAAATTTTAAATGTCTTATATATCAATGCTAAGAGCTTTTTTTTATTCTTAATTTTCTCTAATTTTTTTCTTTCTTCATTACCTTCACTGAAAGTTTATTTTATTGTTCTTTTCAAAGAATCATCTCCTGTATTTAAAAATTCTAGTATTTTTCATTTTATCAATAACTGTCTTTATTTTAACTAGCTCCTTCTTCCCTTAAGCTGATTTAGGTTAATATATTTGACTTTTTCTTGTTGCAGTTAATGAACCTAGTTTTACTTAAATTCAACTTGGACTGCATTTCCTTCTCGCTGCCACATAGTGTTGTCATCATCATTGCTTTCTAAGAATTCTTTACCCCAGGAGTCTGTTTATTTGTTTATCGTTCTATAGATTTCTTGTCTCGTTGTATTGTTATGTGCAACTCTGCTAACCACTGAGTAGGAACTGTCTACATTTAGCTTTTAACCTGTGATATGATGTGTTTTTAATCTTCCATGGAGATTTGGAAAGAAGATATAATCTCTCTGGTTGTATAGATTAAATCAATCATGTTAATCATACTATTCAACTTTTGTAATTGGTTTGTCAAAGTCTATGTGTTAAAGTTTTATAAAGAATATGGTTTCACCATTTTCATCTTGTATTTCATCAATATGTTCACATTATATATTTCAATATAATGATATTTAATGAAGAAAGGCTCAGGACTGTTCCTTAGGAACTGTGACATTTATCAATAAAATCATGTTCTTTGGCCTATTAAACAGCTTTGTCTTGAATTGTACTTTGTCAGCTATTAATACTGTAGTTAGTAGGTAATTAATGTTTTCTTGTGGTCTGAATTTGCTATTATGTCTTTTCCTATCTATTTTTAACTATTCGTTTTATTGGTTCATTGTTATCTCTATTTTATTTGATCTGGATTTCCCATACACACTTTATTTTGATTAATTTATTTGCTGGAATATTTCTTTGAGTCGCTTTTTCAGAAAGGTGATATACATTCTTTTTGAATGCCCATAGAATACTTAAAATAAACTTTTTGTAGAAGGCAGTTTTCTACACTGTTATGTAACAAAAACAAGTTACTAATTAGCACAGATGTTATGATTCCATTGTGTGTGTGTGTAATCACAGGTATATAGATGTATGGTTATTGTTATAAACATATATCCATACACAGATACACTGAAAAGGAAAAGAAGTGTATGGTAAAATAGAAATTGTTATAATATTTAGATGGGAGAGTTATATGCCTTTAATACATTTTCTAATTTTTCTCTAGTAAGCATATAATACTTAAAGACACAGTTTTAAAAAAATTACTACCATATGAAAGAATATTCTGAGTGTAAGATTTCTCTAACATGTCTAAAAATAAGGCAACCTCACATCTATAAAATTCAGTTTGGGTTAATTGTATTTTTTTTAACTTGGCATTGTTAAGAAATGGTAATAGAAGAAAATTAATTAGGAAAAAATAAACCTAGTAATAACAAAGGAGATTTACAACAAATTGTTGGATATGTGGAAAGAGCTGAACTTGAGAATTAAAGGTGAGGGTCAAGTCTTAGATCTAGCACTTGTAATCGATGGAACTGAGCAAGTTGACTTTTTCTAAAACTCAGTTTCTACAGGAAATTTAGGCAAATATAATTGTACCTATTTTCTAGGATCATTAGAGGGTGATGCGACATAAAGGTACTCTGGAAACATGAAAGCGCCAAACAAATATTAGTTGTTATTATAATTACTTTAAAACATAAAATGGGTTTTTTTGTCTTAAAACTCGTGGCATTTCAGGGAAAGCCACATGCACATGCTGAAGAAAAGACAGGGGCTTACAGTTTTTTATTGGTATAAGTTCAGCATTTCAGGTTCTGTAGTTCTGTAAGGCATAATTCATGTAGTCATCAACTAAACTGTTGGAAATAGAAGGCTATAATCACAGTGGGCTATCAGTATCTGCATGTTTTGAGGGAATTAAACATTAGTTTCAGGTTGGTAGTATGGACCCAGCAATAAAGTGCAAGTTAGGAGATCTGTTCCTAATTTTCATCTTGTCTTTTACTTTGAAAACATCAAAGTTGCTGTAAAATGGGACTAATAATTTCCCTTCTGTCTATTTCACAATGTTCTACTAGGCATGATGATATGCAATAATATTCAGAAGCACTGTAAAATGTTAGAGGCTGTGCAAATGTAAGAGATAACTATTCACACTTATTAGCATTATTAAATCTCTCAAGCGAATATTTCCTCTTTCTTGAACCATTTTTCTCCTTCCTGGGAGAATACTTGTGGGGTGATGATGTAATATCAGAAAGAAAATGCCTTTGCATGTGTGCGTGTGTATGTGTTTGTGTATGCTCGTGTGTACTCACATGTGTGGAGAGAGAGAGAGACAGAGACTCTTTGGAGATGAGAGAGCAGAGGTGGGCAATTAAGAAGAGAGAAGGAGGGAAGTTCATGTGGATCTTTCAGGTTTAGTCCAAACTCTCA
This sequence comes from Pteropus alecto, assembly GCF_000325575.1. Lineage (NCBI taxonomy): Eukaryota > Metazoa > Chordata > Mammalia > Chiroptera > Pteropodidae > Pteropus > Pteropus alecto. The sequence continues at coordinate 6,358,598 of NW_006494611.1, read as the reverse complement.
GTTCCTTTCCCAATACTCACATAAAGCCCTGGCCATAACTGCCTTTAAAACATTTTATTAGGAAGAACTGAGCAAACATACACAAAAACAACGAAACCTTCCTCTTAATGTAGGTTGAAAAGGTAGAATGTTTTAACTGCGGCCATTTAGTGACATAAGGGAGAAAAAGGCTGCTGGTGTGTTGGCCACTAATGCGTCAAATTCAAGAACCTTAAAGTATTCAGTCTCCTGTGGAGTTGACCTTCTATTTCCCGGGGCCTTTTAATCACTTGGATTTTAACTCTCATAAAAATGTCTGTACCAGCTTCCACTGCTGGAGAGTTAGAAGTTGGATCTGATCCATTCGGAATAAGAGCCTGGTCCAGGGGAAGATCGTTGGCTGCCATTTTGTAAACAGACTTGCTGAGAATCTCTAATATGCTGTGTTTGTAGGTCCAGACTATTTGGCTATGCTTAGAATTCAAAAATTCTTTTATGAATCTACGGTTATGAGTAAACCTGTCTCCTTAAGGGCAAAAGGACACATAAGCGGAGGCCCTGTTGCTGTTCTTCATACTCATGCCAACAAAATAATCTTCTTAAGCAAAGTATGAACCTCCTCTTCTCATATATGTCCTCATATTGCTTCTATGACATCAATTTATTTCTGTATTTCCATAGCAACTGCAGCTATGATACTACCCCAAACTTAGAGAATTTCTAAAGTGTATCAGATAATGCTGAGGGAAAAAGCAATGATAATAATGTTATTAATCAGATCAAGCCTTATATGAATAAACAATTTTATGATGTACGAAATGTCACACTTGTTCATTCCTTCTCTTTGAAGACAGGAGAAAAGTATCACCCTTTAGTAAATGTGGCTACTAGTACTCAGAAATTAAACGACTTGACCAAGGTCATACCAGGAGAGCAAGGACTAGAAGGAATATATTCTATTTACAGCAATTTAAATCCCAAAGAAGTTTAGTGCCCTTAATTTTAAGCTGTTCATTTATACAAATCCATAAGAACAGTGAAAACTAAGTTAAGAGATCTATCACTAAGTAGAAAGGCATTTCATTGATTTTGCTAATAATTACATAAATTCAAATTAAAACAACTATTGCATAGTGCACTTATTAAATCGATTCAAACTAAATATAAATAAACTTCTTCAATAGTGGATGTTATAATTTAACATACAATCTCATTATCACAGGTGGTTCCGTAAATCTTTCTAAAGAAATCTAGCAAATGTTCTCCAAATTGCTGTAAAGTAAACTCAGTAATGTAAATCAAAGAATTTATGCTAAGAAAGTAATTAAAAATAAAATATAAAATTTTTACTTAGTTATTTATAGGCATGCTTTTACAATACTAAAAGATTGAAAAATACTCGATACCTTTCTTTTGACATATGGTTTTAAAATTTAGCATGTAAACATAATATAAAACTGTACAGATAACAATCTAAAAATAATGATTATCAACAATGGGAAGTTATATACATATTTTTATAAAATAAATTTATAGGAGAAATGAAATGTATAAAATGATTAAAGAGAATTATAATGCTTTACAGAATTTAATTTGTTTAAATTTGCTATGTATACACAAAGATTAATGATTAAGATAATATAGTAAAATATGAATAATCGTTGAAGCAACGATGAAGACATTATTGACATATTTTCCCTCAAAATTATATAATTTAAATATGATTTAAAATTGATCAATTTAGGCAAGAATAAATTAAATTTGTATTAGACTGGTCTCTTTCCCAGACTCATAGCTTCAAACATGGGAGGTCTTTACACAGAAATAATTAACTAAACCACTATCTTCAGTATTCTGATTCCATCAATTAAAAACAAACAACAAACAAACAAAACATAAACTGACTGAGGCCCAGGGCCTAGCTTTTCTCTGTACAGGATGTCTTTCAGACATCAGTTTCCACCAATGGAACAACGGGCAATTTGATTGAATGGCATCGTAGGTGCTTGTTCTAAGGGCTTTGGTTCCCAGCTCTAGGGTCCGTCCACATTTTATTCTCCCAGCTTTCCCAGTCCCCCCAGAAGAAAACTCTTTACATTTCTAGTGAGGCAACTTATTAGACTTATGAAAGTTCAGAAGAAATTAAAATGCTAAAACATCCATCTAAGAGCTAGAGGACTGTGCCGAATTCTGAAATCAGTATTGAACAAGGGTCTTTGAGTAAAGCTTAACTGAATTCTGATAAGAATTAAATTACATTTTAGAATCACCATAGATGGATCTCATTAAAGAGAAATCATGATTAAAGGTTCTTATGGGGGAGAGAAGTCCAAAAGGATGGTAAGAATTTCCATTATTTGAATTCACCCAGGTCTCCTAAGAATGTGACTGAATATCTCTCAGACAGTGTTTCTTATCATAAGCATAGTATAGTTCAGGCAACCATAGCAGAAGAAGCTGCAGTCTAAAGAATCACTGAGCTCCTATGCCTGGAATAAACCCACACATTGTAGAAACCCATAATTTAGCCAGATTAGACTTTCTCTGGTTTTATCACACACTCAGGAGAGCAAGTGGAACATTTAAAAATGGAAGAGTGGTATGTCTCATAGATATAAACAATTTCCTAAAGCCCAATGAATCTTACAGCACGTGTAAGGTCCTTGTATTCAAAAATGCTAAATAGGCCAGAAATCTTATCAAAATTTATCTTAGAAGAGCATTCATTCCTGGAGCAAGCCAAGTGTGCTTTACAAGAACTGCCTCATTTTACCTTCACAAACCTTTGGGGAAAATCCTGAAATAATCCCCATTACATAGATGAGAAAACTGAGGCTTAAAAATATCAAGCAACTCTCTTAAGGAAACAAAGCATTAAGTGATAGAACCAAATTCAAACTCATGATTTTCATACCATGTTATATTGTTTCTCAGTATTTTTATATGATTCCTAGCTCATAAGGGATAAAAGAAAAAATGAAGAAGACTGCCACAGAATCATCATAAAACACAGCTGTCTGTGGCCACATAATATAAGGAGAAACAGCAACAGGTGCTTCTTTCTATAGGTTCTGCTAACATCTCTGTCACAGAGCTCACTGCAATAAATAATTTCATAGTGGTGGTCCTATGTGAATGCCATTATGAATGACACCCTGCACAATCTTTTACAAAGCCAGGATATTTTGTAGTGTTCTCTTTCCAACAAAAATTTCAAAAAGTGATATATGAAATGTTCTTATTTACTACAGAGGTAAGCTTTTGTTTACTAAACTTTCCCTGATGTATAATTACTCCTTCCAGATCAACAGGACATTACCGTGTTTGCGGTTAGGTCTGGACAAACTAAAACCGTGTGATGTCTGCAGAGAACATGGGACCAGGAGTGCCAACAACTGAATATAGTGCTGTCTCTGACAGTAATGACAGAAGATGAAAATCAGTTTCTCTTTCTCTCTGCGTCTCTGTATTCTCACTTCTAAAGAGAGGAGTTAGACAAATGATCTTAAGAGGTTTTTTTTCAGCTCTAACATTGTACGGCACTGTAATGATGCTATATGTGTTTAAGTTGCCTGTGGGGAGGAAAATGAAGTAAAATTGAACCTAAGAAATGCAAAACAGAATTAAATCCTGCAAGATCTTAATCTTGAAGAACTTTCAGATCTGTGCTACAGACTCCAGGGTTGCAATGAGTTAGAGCTGTCGGGTTATAGGAAAATGTCAACAGGGAGAGAAACTTCTGCAATAACATTGAAACTTGGGGATCTGCTATGTGTAACTCCCAATATCTTGTACCCAAAGCTTCTTTTATGTTGAAATGCCTGGCACTGAGGGCCACACCATGGCTCTTCTGTGGGGTTGCAAAAAAAGTACTACTGTTTCCACTAGCAAGTGTTAAACAGATATATTAAAATCATGTGGAAGGACAGCGAAGAAATTTACTTCTGATGTAAAAAAAATTATGTTCATTCATTACATTGCTCTATCATAAGAGAGCTTAATGTGTAGATTTAAGTAGCTTGTCAAAAAGCTAAGATAATGTGACTATTAGGGTTTTTTTTTTTTTTTAGTAATCCAGTGATATTATTAAAATATAGTTGTTGTGTTCTTTAAAAAAAAATTATTAGCTCAGTCAGCATTACTATTCATTTCTCCTTAAGGTGCTCTATAATAAAGGGTTTCTCTGTTTGTATCATTGAAAACTTGCTGGGTATGATAAGTAGGAAACATTCTGGGTAGAAAAGAAGTATCCTTCCAAAAGGCCCGAGAGTTTGAAAGAGGATTGACAAGTCCGGAGACCCTGCAACATTTCTCTACAAACAACTTCAAATGCAGGGTGAGACCTAATAAGAGGTGTGACTCTGCAACATGGGAGGCCTTCTGATGCTTCAGGGGGCAACGTGCTAGCTCCTACACACATGCTTGAAAGCCACAGGGTGATTGATGATCTTACCAGCAGACCACTAATTGAATGGCAGCCCCATTCCAACATAGCTTTCTGACTTCTTGTGAACACATGGAAAAAATAATGTATGCCAATTTATACATACACATTTTGAAGCCTGAGGTGAAGGAAAGATCTATCTGATGGCCACATTCTATCTAAAATTATTTGTACTTTGCCAAATCAGATATCTTTGTAAAGTGGTGAGGATCAAATCTGAACTTACAATGTAGCAGGGCTCACAGTAGGCTTTCTTCTCCACAGCATAGAAGGGCTGCCCTCGGAGCTTGTTGTTGCAGATGATGCAGGTGAAACAATCCACATGGAAGACCTGATCCATGGCAGTGCATCCTGTCCCTTCCCCAACTACATTTTCCCCACAGCGAGCACAGCGGCCTGAAAGAAAAAAGGGATTGACTGTTAAGAGCACAGCAAGGAACACCTTCAGTCCTACTATAGAAGCCAACGTGGGGAATGAGGCAGATTTGTAACGTTAGTATCTGCGATAGAACCGCCACTATCGCCGCCATCATCATAAGCAAGATCACCAGGAGAGCCACCACTATCCCTGTAGGGCCAGCATGATGGGGATTTTATATGAGTCAGTTGAGGAGTTGACCATCGCAGCCCAAGATCCCACAGGAAGTGACAGACTAGAACTCAAGTGTCCTGACGCTAAGGCCGGTGCTCTGCCTCTACGTTCACATGAAAGTCTAAGAGGGAGATGGCTCAGGATGGTAGGAGTGGAAGGCGTAGTCCAGGAAAGCCGTTCTCCTTGCAGAGTCCATGTGGGCAATCACACGGTGAGGAAACTGGGACCAAACTCAAACTTCGACCCTTTTCACAAAAGCTTGGGCAGATCAAAAGGTAGTCCCTTTTTATTTCCAGAGAGCTCTGACTGCTAGAAAGTTCCTTCCCATACTGACCAGGAATGTTTCCTTACTCTAACTGCTACCCAATAGTTCCAGTTCTGTGTTGTAGGGATTCATGAGACCAGTCTCATCTCTTACACGTGACATTCTTTAAAATGTTACAATTCAGTTAGTGTTGCCTCCAGGTCTGTTCTTAGTTTGAATATTGCTAAATCCTGCAACAGTTCCATGTACTGTCAGGTTTTGAGTCCCTCTGGCCCTCTGCTCTGCAAACTTTCAGTATGCTTAAAATAATTCACGGGGCATCTGGACCACATATAGATATAAGGTGTAGCTTTAAAAATTTCATTGTTTTAAATAATAACAATAAAACATAATTTGAGGAAAAATATTTATGTCAGTGAGAGGCATTGTGCTTATTGCAATGTGTATCTATATCTGGCTCCGTCATGGGAATCTTGAGCAAGAGATCATATCCACGTTCAGTTTCCCTTCTTATTCTTTATTTCTACTAAGATAAAAAAAGTCTTAACAAGTAATTACAGGTCATTGGGAATGTGAGCAAGAATCTAGGCTTTTACAAATACGCTATAGCAAACCTAGTGCTTCATATGTGTCAGTCATTTTCTAGGCACTTTATATATATTAATTCATTTCATATTTACAACAACCTATGTGATAGGCTGTTAGTATCCTTATTTTACAGATAGGGAAACTGAGTGACAAAAATGTTTAACTAACTTCGGATTCAAGCAGTCTAGTTTCAGCATCTATGGTCTTAACCTTGCTTCTGCCTAGTTCTGTGCATCAGGATTGAATGCAGATCTGACATTATGGAGAGATTTCTCACTGAAGACTGCTTTCAGCACTCCATCACACTGGATTGACAACCATTTCACACCTAAAAATAAGAGGGCTAAATGTTTCAACTTGAGAGAAAAGAGGCAAATAAATTTCTAATCCTCTTTGGTTGCGTTTGGCCCTGGAAAGGATTTCTTTATATTCCGTTTCAGGATTTGAATGTCTTTACAGTATAGTCCATCAGTTTTTGCCCCTAAGGAATAAGAAATATCAAGTGCTGGAAAAAGAGTTAAACTCTTGAAAATTGATAATTGATATATAATAATTGATATATTATAAAGTCTTGAAATCATATTCTTGACATTTAATAAAAATTTTTGTATAATATTTATAATAAACTTTGTGGCTTGATTTGCAGACTTCTATCCAAGAGTTAACTTGTAACCTGTTTTCACTATAAGATATAAAATCTTAGAAAGGTGCCTTTAACATTTTGGATGTTCACTGCCTTTAGTAACAACATTAGGTTATTTTATATGGCACTATTTTTGTGATTATTTTAAAAAAAAGAATTAATGGGTTTACTAGAAAGTTCACTGTGCTATGTTTGAAAGCGGTGCTAAAATTCTGAGAGCTTCATGCCACTAACTACATTTCATTACAGAAAACATATCGGGGATTATAGGCAAAGGGGTCCTCAATTCATAAAGTCTAGTCTTTAGAGTCATCATCATACTTAGTATTCAAACTTTTCTTTTTTAATTGCCCGGGCAAAATCATCACATTTATCCCAACATATACAGATTCCCTTCCAATGTTTATATTAAAATCCTGTTCACTAAAATTTACATTTGTAATATTATTAATCTGAAATAATATTTATGGTATTATCCTTATTACTATTTTTTTCCACCTTCAATGAATCATACTTAAATCACTGATCTATTTTGGTTGAATTGAAGAAATAATGCGATGTGATAGTAATAATGAAAATGTAGGTTTGGCAGCAAGCAGAAAAAACGTTAACGCGACATGAAAATACTCTGAGTGGAATGGCACCATTATTGAACACTAATTAAACAACACCATTCAACGAAGGTTTTGTGGTACATGTGCAATCTTTAAGAATGTGATAATTATTACGAGTAAACTAGATTCCTGTGAAAATTATAATTTTAAATTTTAACAAATTTTTAACACATTTAATAAAATTG
>NW_006494611.1:6307272-6351250 GCF_000325575.1 Pteropus alecto | reverse complement strand
ACACCAAACTGGACTCCTTGATGACCCATCGGGGACTACCAGTGATAAGTGGATCGTATTTTGGGAAAAACGTTGTTTTGGCCACTGTCACTGACCACTGGTCACGCCAGTCTTCAAGGCAGGTAGAGGTAGCAGTTATGATTCAGACCACGGCTGTCCAAAGTGTAATATCTGGAATCCAAGACCTGAGCTTACATGGCTGATGGAGAGCTTGAGAACTACCTATGAGCACCTGGGAGAGATGTCAATCACTGATAAGATGGAAAGATCAGAGCAGAGCCCTAAAGGTCAGGCTAAAAAGATAAGTGCTGGCATTCTCATTCTGTTCAACAGACTTTGCCAGATATCTACTCTTTGCCCAGTACTATATTCTGCTTCCTTGTGACATACAGAAATGGGTTAGACAATACCAGTACCTTTTACAGTCATTACGAGACTAAATACATTCTACGATCACATGACGAAATGTCACATGAGAAAGTGTAATGGAAATGTGAAAGGGAAATAGCAACTGAGAAGGCTCAGAAAAGGTTTTGAGGAGAAAGAGGCAGTTAAGCCCAACCTTAAAGGATAGAATTTTGACAGGTGGGGATGGAAGGAAAAAAACAAAACAAAACAAAAAACAATCCTAGTTTTTCCAAAGAGAGAATGAGTGACTAGGCTTGCTGGATTCCCAAACCCTGCAGTGATGTGGTGCTGCCACAACAGGTTTTGTCCTCTCAGCTATGAAAGCAGATGGACTGTATTCACAGGGAACAATCTTCTCTTTTATATGTTGGAGAACATTCTTCCAGAGTGGGTCAGGCTAATATGCTGGACCCAGACATGACCAGCTCTGCTGCCTCTCGTATTTTTCCTCTTCTTGGGAGAAATTGGGGACGCTACGCTCGAGGGCAGTCAGTCTGGCACCTTTAAAATCACAAGCACAGAAAAAGAGCGAAGAACAAAAATTAAAAATAGCCCTACACATCAGCAGGACACAAAAGGTGCCTGAATGTTCCCTTTTCACATTAACAAAAACTTATACAAACTGCTTTTTAGGGAGGCATTCAGAATGAAAAGAAAGTTACTCCAGCATAGTACATCCTTGCCCCTAGAGGGGCTTACACTACACATCACTGAAAGCATACCACAGTCTTAATGCCCTTCTTTTAGACAAGTATCTCAGCACTTTAATTTAAATGAGGAAAACCAAGGAAATGGTACCATCAGACTCGAGGGCACCAGAGCATGAAGAAAACACCGTTGATTAGGGGCCAGTAGGAATCCCAGGGTCAACTTCAGACCCAGGGCTGGTAGGAGGAGCTTGTTGACAAGGCTTAGAGCAATGACTTAAAAAAAATCTAATGACAGAGGATCAGACAGCCTGGGGAGAAATTTGTCAGTGAGTTAAGACACCTGAACCAAAGAAAAATATTTATATGTTGTTGCTTTATATTAACTGTGGTAACAGTCATGAATTCTTCTCACCACTTATCCCATCCTTTTCCTCCAACTATATAGCTACTTCTGCAATGTCTCTGAAACACTTCCTTCCCACCACATGCCTACTACCTAAATTGGGCTTCATTATCTTTCATGGGCCATTGCTATGGCTTCCTGACTGTTCCGCAACCTCAGATTTACTTCCTATACAAACGGAAAGGCTTGATGGAAGTCTTAGTACTGGAGCTAGGTCTGGAAGTTTACACACTTTATGGACAAGTCAGTTTTAGGAATGGCATAAGTAAAGGGTGACATTACAGGCAAATCAACAGGTTGAGCAAGGCAGGTAGAGCAGTGGGATATGGGTTTTCATATTTAATGGTTTCAGTTTTCTCTTTTCATAATATGAATTTATTTCCTTTATAATGTGAAAATAAAATTTTATTTAAAATGGTATTCCTGTGATCAGTACACCATTAATACAATAGGCCATAGACTCTCTTTTGCAAACACTGCTGTTTTTGAGGTGGGACCAAAAATGTCCATGGCTCTTTTGAGTGGGTGCCATGGCGATCAGGGGTGACATACTCCCAAACTTGTACAGTATTCAACATCAAAAGTAAAATAGTAAATTTATGCAGACATAAAGCCAGGTCACACTTGTCTTCATGTCCTCTTTGCTCCTTGACTTATAATAGAAATTTTATGCACAAGCAAATTTAATATCCTATCTTTAAATATTATAAAGAATTGAAACTCTATATGTCACTTGTACAATATATCAGATTTCTTATTAAACGCCTTCTAAAATATATTCTGAACAAAGTCCTGTCCCAAAAATTGAATCAATAGAGTCATATCAGGGTATGAAACAATGGTAAAGTATTTCTAGAAACAAAGCTTGCTCCAATTTACCCTACATTTGGCCACTGGAGTTACCGCCCTAAAGCAGAGCCTCCATTAAGCCGATTCAGAAATTATCTTCCACTAAATGTACCAAAATATAATAGAACAAGTTTGCATTCTTTATGACAGGTCCATATAACACTCACTGAAGGTTCTAGACTGATGGAATTTTTAATCACCAAAGCTTTCATTTTATGGAACCTTGCAGGATTAATACATGCAATACCAGACGACCTGTTTTTTTAAACTGCTTAAGTCTAGGACAGGGATTCTCAATCTTGCTAGTATGCTAGAATCATCTGGGAAACTTAAAACAAGTAAAGATTTTGTACCAGAGATTTTGATTCCATTGATTCTGATTTCATTGGTCTGAGGTGGGATAGAATTTTTAAAAGCTCTTCAGGTGATTCTAATGTTCAGTCAAGTTGAGCCACTTTTTCAAGGGTGCCTATTTCTGTACTACTTGTCAGGAAAACAGCTGACAAGCATCACCCAAACAGGTTTCATCTGCATGCAAAATAGTTCAAGGCAGACTGGTAACAATGAGTTGGCTGGAAAAAAATTTTTCTGTGGTATCATAATATATGTTGCTTTTCACCAACAAGAGGAATCTCCCTTATGTCTTAGTTTGAAGAGTTTTCAATGGCTTTCCACTCATTTATAACTATATGAACAGAATCTCATAAGCTACTTTGCCAGTATTGAGCCAGAAAAAGCAGTTCACTTATATTAATTATAAACACTCCTATAGAACAGGCTTCTTTTGTGTCACAAATTAATTTTTCATATGGCACTACTGTATGGCCTTAGACCATACAGAATCCACAAAGAATGTCAACTAGTAGCCCTTTAAGGTATGGTGTCATATATTACATCATATGTCAAATTTAGTTATTATTATTTTCTTGGACTCTGCCTTTAAGTAATGTAGCAATATTCAGTCTCTTATGGTTAGTGCTACTGAACTCTGTGAATACTTGAATCCTTATCAGATCTTAAAAGCTGGACTGTAGGCACATCCAGTTCTGTCACTGTGCTTGTATATATAACTGTATCATACTACTTCACTGTCATTGCTTAGGTGGTCCTTGTAGAAACACGGATACAGTGGGCACATGGCTGGCAGGGAGAAGGAGGGGGCAGATAGCTGTTCCCTTCTCTCCTTCTCTTCCCTATACAGTACACACATGCACACACATACACATACTCTCTCTCATGCACACACAAGCAGACAGACAACAGGAAAAGGAGCAACGACCATTACAGTACTAGGTCCAGCAGTAGACATACGAAAAATGGCAAATGAGAAACAATTTATTGTCTCTCATTTCACTGACAAAAGAGCCACATAAGAAACATTTTAAATACAAAGTAAGCTACGGTAAGCACAAAACAAAACCCCAGATTGTCAGAGAGAACGGTTCAGGAATGGGTGGATAAAGGCCTGAGCAACAAACCTGACGTGATAGAGTGCAGAGCTGAGTAACCTATTTATAAAAGGAAATCATTTGAAGTCTAACCATCAGGTGATTCATTTATAGATATATATTTGCTTAGGTTGGACCTTTGGGTAAGGAGGTGAATTGGAGGGGGAGCCCCACATAGGTTGCTAAAGCAAGCATCTTTCACTAATTTAAATATATTGCTTTGGAAAAAGTATTACAAAAATATAAAAGGAAACTACTGTTTTTTCCTCTGTGCCAGGCACTGCCCTAAGCACTCCACATGCATTCTTTCATTTAGCCTCATCAACTCTTATCGATACTTATCTGATGGATAAGAAACATGAGTTTAAGTCACTTGGCCAAGGTCTCAAAGGTAGAATGAGGTGAGGCTGAGATTAGAACCAGGTCACACTTCTAAAGCTCATCGTCTTAATCGGCATGTGTTTTCCTATGAATACATTTTATTATTCAGTCATAACATTGATGTTTTCAGCATTGTTTAAGAGTAGGGCCTACTCCCGCTCCCAGTGTAAGAAAAAGAGCCCATACAGCATCGCTTCCCCAATCCCCCAAGTTTCAGGAGCACCAGTCAATGTCAGGATCTGCTTATGGGTGGAGAAAGCAGTATAGGCGAGGGACCTTCACAGGAGATCTTGAAGTGCTGAACCTCAAACTCTGGCTTCCCACCAGGAAAGATTTTAAAATATACTGATGCCCATGATCTACTTGCAGGGATTCTGGTTTATTTGGTCCAAGCTGGGCCCTGAAATAGGAATGTTGATGTGTAATGGGTTTGATAACCATTGCTCTAAAAGGAATTGTGTATTTATTTGTTCCACAAAGGATAGTTTTTCCTGGAATATTCTTAGAAAGCGATGATGGCAGGGACCAAAAACCCTAGCCCTACGAGCTGCATATGAGCAAACTGTACTTTGTTGGGACCATGTACCCTGGTCCCAACCTTCACTAAACTAATTAACATACTCTAATAGTACATGCTCTATAGTCAGAATTGTGGGTGTTAATAGCGATGGGAGCCTGGACAAGTTTCCAAAATTTCTGAGCCTGAGGTTCTCTGTTTTCAAAACAAGCATCAAGGAGACTCCCTCAAGGCACAGGTGTTCTTAGCTGAGTCAGCTATCCAGCCATTCTATCAACCCGTCAGCAAGCACACTGAGTTTCTATTCTGTGCCAAGTACTGTGCACAGCCCTAAGCTTTTCTCGGCTTCTGTAAAAAGCAGATGACAATGACTGCCTAGACTACTTGCCATAAAGTTCAATGAAGGTAACATATACAAAATGCCTAGTATGTGTCCTTCTTCTTTCTCCTGCCAACTTCAGGAGGTGTAGGACAACTTTAAAGTGAAGAGCTCATTTTGATTAGGACCTGCACCCTCCTCTAAAGATGATAGCAATGTGAGATAACAGAGACAGCTGCATCTGTAAGACAGTTGTATAAGATTTACATTTATCAACATGCTAATTTAGTAATAGAATTTAGTGCTAGAAATTTAATCCCAAACCTGAAAAAAAAAAAAAATCCGTGGACCCTAGAGAGATGATAATATTTATTCAGCACATATCATTTGGCAAGCATTGTTTTACGTATTTGAATGTATTATCTCATGTACCAACAACCCCACAAAGTAGGTCCTATCATTATCTCTATTATAGTTGAAGAAATGGCAGCCTAGAGAGATTAAGTAACTTGCCAAAGGCCATGAAGCTAAAAATTGAAGTTGGAATTGGGGCCCAGACAGTCTGGCTTTAGAGCCTTGTCCTCTAAGCTGGTTTATTACTTTAGAACTCTAAAATTCCTAAAAACATCCGGTCTGGCAGGACGCTTGTGTAAACCTTGTAACATCCTTGACAGGAATACCAGTATCTATTTTGGCTAAAGCAAGATTTCTCTTCAAATTAATTTTTACGCATGGACATTTTCATATTCTCACTTTTAAATTTTAATTTATTTTTCTGTATTTAAAATTCATTTTATGATCGATATGCTAACAGAAAAAAAAGTCAGCATTTTATAGTAGAGTTATAACTGCTACTGTAATGATTATTTTTGACTTATGATTCGAATCTGCTGTACGGTATCTTTCATGAGAATTTTTGTTTCCCTTAAGCTCTACTCAAAGCTGAAAAAAACTTAAGTCTGCACAGTTATTTTTAGTTGTGTGTATGTGTGTGTGTGTGTGTGTGTGTGTTTGTGTGTGAAATCTCCAAATGTATTTTTGTTATTAAAGAGCAAACCTAACACCAGAGGATGGGTCTAAAGCTACTGTATTTCAATGCTCAACAATAGCCATCATCTTCTCCTTATGATGTTAACCAGCACTCCTTATACTATACGGTGTGTTATAATGTTAAACATACTTTCTCATCTGATGCTACCAAAAAGAGAAAAATGAAAGTCAAAATTAGCATCACTATTTTTAAATTTCTGATACATGGAGATCGAGAGTAATTCTGCGAGTTCACATAAAATATAATTTCCATTTGATTTTTACAATAACTTAAAGCTAGGTAAGACAATTATCCTCATTTAATAAATGGGTTAACCTAGGGATAACCTTGTACATGACTTCAAAAGTAGATAGCAGGGATGGAATTTAAGCTCAGTTCATCTGGTCCCAAGTCTAGTGTTCTTTGAGCTGGACCACATTACCTGCACACATGGCCCTGGACCCAGAGATGAGCAACAATATCACCTGACATTACGTCCCAGGGAAGCCAATTAGTCTTACTTGGGTTTTGATTTTTCTACTTAGAGCTAAAATGCCCATAATACATTGTTAAGAGGATTTAAAAAGTCCTAGAATGTAAGAACATGTGGAAAACTTAGAAAGTAGCCAGTTAAACCTCATTTAAAGATGCAAAAGCAAAGGCTCAGAGAGAGGCAGTGCCTTGATTAAGATCCCACAGCAAGCCGACAGCAGAGATGATGCCTGGATCCAGGCCTTTAGGATTTTCAGTATAGTGCTCTTTCAGCTGCACAAAACCATCTCCAGATGTGCCACCTCAAGTATTAGTTTCTTCCCACTAGTAGGCGCTGTTGCCTGAGCATAAGGAATTTCTCCCTCTACATAAGTAAAATTTCATTGTAAATGGGAGTACTGTGTGGGGCACTATAGTCCACGAGGATGACTCCTACGTGATTCCAGGACAAGGTTAATTTCATTACCATCAGAACCAGCACCACCATTCCATTTCTGTCTGAACCCCTTGGCATGTTCTGGATTTGTACATCTGTTTGTTCTGAAAATCAAAGGAATGAATAGCAGCAGGTTGTGTGTGTGTGTGTGTGGTGGTGGTGGGGGGGTTGTTGCAGAGGTACCTCAGGGCCAGAGAAGGCTAGGCTCTGGTCCCTGTTTGAATATAGCTGGCCTGAATTGATTTGTTTTGCACATTGAGTTGTGTTTACTATTTACTTGATAGACGGTTTCTGGTTTTATTTTATTTTATTTTTAAAGAATAATAACCACTCGAGTGGAATAAGATGTAGATTTTTGGTTAAAAGAACTGGATTGTAATCCTAGCTCTACCATATATATGATCTGTGACTTTGGACAAGGTACTTTAACCATTTAAGCTAGTTCTAGGTACATCAATAGTTATCCCAGCCTTAGGTGACTCAAAGAGTTACTAGGAGGAAAAAAAAATATATATATATATATATATAAAATATATATAAATATATATATACACATACACACGCACTCATATATATATGACAAAATGTAAGGAATTACCTCTAGATATATCACTGTAAAATAAATTTATTATGCATATTGATATAAATCACATGCATGTTAGAGGAGAACATACTTATGTATCTGGGGCTTCCATCCAGAGATCACATACTGAGGCGTTCTTATGTGAGATCTACAAGATGAAATGCAATACTGGATGTGAGTGGATAGATTATGAGGATCTCAGCTTCTTGGTAATGCTGGCAGTGGAGTAGGCAGAAGGATATCAATATTTGACACAAGATGCTACATCAGACCTCTGAGGGAGACCCAGAGACAAAGACTTAGACCTGAGGCCATCCCCACCCTTGTGTGTCTGTAGAATCTTTGTTGCTAAATTGCAGCCTGCATTGATTCCATTTCCGCCACTTGCATAGCAACACTGAGCTCTCTGAGCGCTAAAGTGACGTCTTGGGAACAGTTATTAATACACGTATGTATGCACACAGTATGCGAAAATATACATGATTGAAAGCGATTAGTGTATTACTTTTAGGCAATACTTCCCACCGGGACCATGATCCTGGAAATATTCCTCTTTTTCTCAAGAAGCTTGCACAGTCATCTGCTATCACTTACCAGAATGTTTGGGATAAAAATGGTGTCAATTTTAAGGAAACACACTTCTCAATTTTCTTTGTTAACATCTGAATAAAACATGAGAAGCTTCCTACTTTTCTCCTCATCCCTTTCATTCAGAGAATAAGTCCCTTCACAGTCATTCTTTGTGTAGAGAGGAAACAGTCACCCTTCTTTGCTACCTCTAAATTAGCAGAATTCGCTGAATTTAAAAGTAAAAAAAAATTAAATTCCATTCTAATGAACTCCACTATTATTATTTCTGAGGTATAGCATGAAGTTTTATAATAAGAACACAGCAAGAAATCATATTGCTACCTAGTAGGAGCTTATAGCCCGATGAGATCATGAGAGAGCAGCAGAAGGCAAGCACAAGAACTCTGCAGGCAAGATTTGCTTGGGACTGAGGAACACTTTCTGGATGACATGAGAGTTTGGAAAAATGGGACATTTCCTTAAGAAGTCATGTACCTGGGCTGGACATATACTTTCTGTCTCCTATAAAATGAATACACTGAGTGAAGAGTTTTTGTAAGCAACTTCAATTTTTCATTCTGAGATAAATTTTATAAGATGAACAGACAAATTGAAGTTAGATTACATCCGCTTGAAGATAAGGAGAATCAGCTCAATGGTAATCTTTGAACAGCCTTTCAAGACCCCAAATTTGTTGAAACATTATAAAAGTTAAGAAGTAAAAGCCACAAGAAAACTGGGTTATAGGCACGTTCTGTTTTCGTCAGCAGAGTTATTTCTGGGCAAATACTCTTCTACTAATGTAGTTTCCATTTTTAGACAATCATATTTGGTAAACACATTTAATTTTTACAGGATGCCTAATACCTAAGTGCCTAATAACTAGTGAGACAAGTCAATGATTCCTAAGGCTTACAGGGAGCTCCTAGAAACCATGTAAATCCACGGAAACTGCACATAAACATATAAGCCCAGTTGTGGGTTCTTGCATCAGCTCCTGCTACGTGCTTTTATTTGTAGTTCTGTCTTGGGTAAGAGATAGTACACAGGAGGAATGCAAAGTTGAAGGTCTTTAGCAAAAATCTGGACTGTAAACACAGCTTGGTATTATCAGCATTCTGTTAAGTTCAAAGAAGAGATAGTTACAACAAATACAGCTTGCTTTATTTCTGAAACAAAACTGTGCACATATTTGTGGCCATACTACTAATTAACCTGTAGATTGTTCCTTTCATCTATTCAGTGTGTTTTTCTCCTCCCTGTTACAACATGTTGGGGTTATTTTTTCCCATCTGGAACATACTCAAACTGTTCTCTTATAGGCACTAGAGAGTAGAATTGTATAATTGATGAAGGGGATGGAGAGACCGACTTGTACAGAAGGATTAAGGGAGCTATATATGTACATATAACGAGGACGAAGGATGACTAAGGAGTGCCATGATGACGGTCTATAAATATTTGAAAGGTGCAAACACCGAGGAATAATTTAGCTTGTTGCAGGTGGTACAACTCGGAGTGATGGTATATATTCAAGAAAAAGGAAGTTCTCTATAAAGAAAAAAAAACTTTAAATGTAGAAAATGTTATCCAGGGGATATAGCAAAATTAGAACAAATGGTAATTGAAAAAGCAATGGAATAAGAGACAGAAGACATGAACTTATATGGGTTGGCTTTTCTCTCTCTCTCTCTCTCTCTCTCACTATATATATATATAAAATCAGATGATGAAATGAAAACCTTTAAATATGGGCCTTTCTCTCTCTCTATATATATAGTAGCCTTAGAAAGGTCATTTAATCAACATGGGCCTCAGATCCCTCCTTTGTAAATTAAAGAGTGAATCAGAATTAGAGATTTTTAAAGTATGCTGCAATGAACTTTAAGAGTTCTGAGGATTCAGCTATACTGGATCCTTAAAATATAAAGAAGAGTAGAGGAGAGTGGTGATTAACAGAATTATTCTTCCTTAGAATAATTTTTCTGGAATTTACTGACCTAAAAAAAGTTTGCACAAGAAAGTTACCAACTTCAAAAGTTTGAAAAAGTATTAGAGATTGGTTTTAGACCCATTCCTGTTCAAAAGACTCCTGACAAGGCAGAAGACTAATTAAAATTATGCTTTCACAAAATTTTTATTGAGTACCTACTATAGGTCAACAAAGCAGATACAGCAGTTAAGACATAAACTGTCATGGAACTTACATTTCAAAGAAACTTTCAATACAGATTAGCCCAAAATTCACAAATGAAGAGGAATAACTCACATAATTCCTTGTAAGATTGAAAATAATTCCATTTAACATTTATTGAGCACTTAACTACCAATCTTTAAGATTGGTGATAAATAATGTAGAGGGTAAACAACAAATTAAACAGATACCGGTGCTTACGATATGTCAGGCACTGTGAGTTAAAGTAGGAACCCTCAGTTTCTAATCCAGAGATCTCTCAGTCATGTGTCTTGGTGCACAGCCAACCAACACTGATATCTCTATAAGTACAGCCTGACTCGGGCTCCAACCTGCTACCAGTGTCAGCTGTACTAGACCCTAAATCTACTCATATCATTTGAACTTGTTATTGTAATTATGCTATTTAATTAACTATTATGTAAATTAATAGAAAAGCAGTAAAAATGTTTTAATTTTTAAAAATAACATCTAAATAGAATGCTTTGGAAAAGTTCCATTAAAACACTTCACTTAGAGAAAAAAAAGATAAGTTGTTCAATCAAGTATGAATAAGCAACTTAAAAATATTATAGAACAAAGCTAAAAAATCACAAAGCATCATGCACTCACATTGTTTCACAGGTATCTTTACGTTCTTGCTCTCCTTTAAAGAAATCCAAACTAGAAATTGTAGCGGTCCCAATATAACATAATGTGTCATACCTCATGTCAGACACAAGGTTGACAGCCCTCACTCAAATGTGCCTTGGCCATATGTATATTTGTTAAATGATGAAAATACTTTTTGTTGTTTATTTATTAAAATAAACTTTACTGAGATATAATTTATATCTACTAAATGGACCTATTTTAAGTGTACATTTTGATACATTTAAAAAAATTCATAGGTCCTTGTAACTATTACCATGATCAATTTCTAGAACATTCCTTTCACCTCCAAAAGTGTTCTTTGCCCCATTAGTGTCAAACCTGTCCCTCAGCCTCAGAAAATCACTGATCATTTTCTGTCACTATAGATTAATTTTGCCTTTTTTAGTATTTAATAGAATAATATAGTACATAGTTTTGTGTGTGTGTGTGGGGGAGGGATATGACTCCATTCACTTAGCATGTTTGTGATGTTTTTCCATGTTGCTGTATTTATATGAGTAGTTCATTTCCTTGTTACTGATGTGTGACATTCCATTGTAAAAAATAAAGCACAATATGTCCTTTCACCTTTCAAAAGTTGTTTCCAGCTTTTGGCTATTTCAAATGAAGCTGCTATAAACTTTTGTGTACAAGTCTTTGTGTGGAAAAAAGTTTTCATTTCTTTTGGGTCAATATATGAGAGGAGAAATGCTGAGTCATATGGTAAATATGTGTTTAACTTTTTAAGATATTACCCAACTGTTTTCCAAAATGCTTATACCATTTACATCATTATCAGTAGTTATGAGAACTCCAGTTGCTTTTTCTTCTAGTTAACACTTGATAATATCATTCTTTTAACTCTTAGCCATTCTAATCAATGTGTAGAGGTATCTCATAGAATTTTAATCGGTATTTCCCTGAAGACTAAAGATTTAGAACATTTTTCATTTGCTTATAGGTTATTTGTGTATTCTATTTAAAGAAATGTGTTCAAATATTTTGCCTATTTTTAAATGGAATTGTTTACCCTCTTTTTGAGTTTTAAGAGTTCTTTTATATTCAGGACACGAGTCTTTTGTCAGATATATATACTGCACTTATTTTCTCCCAGTATATGTCATTTAATTTTTTACATGGAGTGTTTTAAAAAGTAGAAGTCTAAAAAATTTTATAAGATCCATTTTATCAGTTTTCTCCCCTTTTTTGGCTGTGCTTTATTCTTCTCTGTAAAATATTTGCTTCCCCCAGTGTCATAAGGATTTTCTAGTAACAGTTGTATAGTTTAGCTTTTACATTTAAACTTATGATCCAAAATACGTGCAAGACATTACTATGAGAACCACAAAACATTACTGAGACAAAGAAGGTCTAAACAAAGGGAGAGATATATCATGTTCATGTATTGGAAGACAATATTGTAATGGGGTCATTTCTCTTTAATTTGGTTTGTTAAATGTAAATCCTACCAGATTTTATTGGTATAAATTGCCAAACTGATTGTAACATTTATATGGAAATGCAAATGTCAAGTATTCCAAAAAATTTTGAAAGGAAGAGCAAAGTCGAAGGACTTAACATTACTACATATCAATATTTGCTCTAAAGTTACAGCAGTTAAGATAGTGGAGTACTAGAACGGATAGACATTCTCGCTTTCAGTTGGAATTCCCCAATTTAAAGTGCATTCTGATTGTCTCGTCGGACCCAAATATATTATTCTCTATTGTATTTTTGTCCATAAAATTTTGCCATGAGATTTCAAGGTTTTAGTCTAAATAACAGGTTCAGGAAAACACCATGCATCTTTTACTCATTTCCTCTATTGCAATATTAAAAACTCGTGTTTCGTTTTTTTTTTTTTTTGATGGTGCATACCGGTGAAATATACTAATGACTTTTTATTTATTTTCTCCTCCAGAAGGGCATTCCTATATATATCTTATCAAACAAATTAATGTTTTGCACCAAATCTGTTTATTTGCAAAAAACTAATTGTGCATGGTCATGGAAACTAGGAAGAGGCAGAGGATCAGCAAAGAGATATTACATTTTGTCAAGAGATCAGAATTAGTAGCTGGTTTTTGATGTTAAACAAACAAGAAAACCCACATGAACTTTTTTTTTCCTGGTGGGGGAAAGATGATAATCATTTTGCAACTTGCAAGAATCAAATTCAAAAGTGTTTCATTATGATGAAGTCATCTCTCATGGATCACTACAGAAAGAAATAAATTTCACAACCTGCTGAGCACATCAAATAAGTTTAACTGTACAATCACAATCTGAAGAAAAAGGGCTTGTAAATGATTTTTACCCTATGAATTCAGGCTTATTTTTCATTTCTTACAAGTTATTGTGCCTGAAATATTTAAAGTAAGTTATGTGACCCTAATGTATAAAGTATTCTTTATAAAGGAATGTTCTTCACTAATAAGTGAAAGTAATTTTTCTAACTCTGTGGAATAAAATATTCATAATGAATTAATGTGAAAGGATAGAGACACAATCAAATGTAATTTCTCTTTATTAAAATTGATGTCAGGTATTGGGCATGGATAGGTATGTTCTAATAGAAAATATGAATTAGCAAAGCATAAAACACATTACATTTTTCTTGCAGACCTAAAATTTAAGAGTGTATTTCGAAGTTCACAGGTAGATCCATTTACTCAGTGCTAATAACATGAGGATATTAGAATTCAGAATCCATTAGGCAACTTGGTCCCTACTAAATGTTACTAAATGTTACTACGAGTTTACTAAATGTTACTAAAAGCAACATTTAGTAAACTACAGCAACAGAGTAATTGGCTTGACATGCCTCTGTTAATGTCCACATTGGCTCTCATATTGACAACCTGGAGGAAATTGCTTTACAGAATCTTAGTACATATGGGACACATTTTGGCCTTGGGTCGACATGGATAACACCACTGCTGATTTCTGTGGATATTCAGCCTGAGAAGCAAAAGGCAAATTTCTTATAACTCTTCAGTATCAACTAACTTGAACTAATGATGGTCACTGAATGACAGTCATTGATCATTTACCTTCATGAAATGTGAGATACGGAACACTTAAGAAGCAAATGTACAGATTATTAAAAAATGGCACTGTTGTTAGTCAAATTATTATCAAGAAAGCATATGGACTACTCCAAATTCTGGACTTAGTAGACAGAAAGATAAGATGACTGCAACTCAAGGGCTATTGCAAATTCTGGTCTTTTAAAGGCTCATAGATAACACTGTTACATCCATGCAGAGCTGGTTTATCAAGGATATTTGTGACCCTAGAGTATTACTAACTCCCATCTTTAGTTGGGAGGTAGCCCATTCTCAAGGATAGAAACCAATTTTCAAGAACTTCTAGATTTATCTTAACACCCTCTCCCACCCCAATTTCTTCAGAATTTTATCCCCTAAGGATTATGCATCAACATGCCAATTGATATTTAAGCTCTCCATTATAGGACTATAAAATGTGATCCCTATACATCTCCTAAGAACCAGTACAAATCCTCCAATCTTCCAAGAGTTACATGAGTTTCCTTAATGACTACTGTTTCTCAAATGTTTCATTTTTCCAACCTCTATGTCTTCGCTTAAGTTATTCCTATATTCTTGATGCCCTGCCTCCCATTTTCAGAAATCAGTTGCACATGATTTTCCAATGTCTGCCCCAAATGCTGCCTTCTCCAAGAAGCCAAACAAGAAACCAGTCCTGTCCTCCCTCGCTTCCTCCCTCCCTTCCTTCCTTATCTCTCACTAATGAATACTGCAATGTTTCCCCTTCTGTGAATTGCCTATTTAAAACTTTGGCCTATTTTTCTACTGGGTTGTTTATGAAGCCTTTCTAATACTCCCAAAGTACACAAATGTCTCCATTCTTCCAATTATTATAGAGATTTTAACTCTTTTTAGGCAAATAAATTAATTCATTTTGTCCTATAAGCATTTATGTACCTGCCTCCCCTGCAAGATGGAGAGGAATCTCTATGGCACAAACTATTCTCATTTGTTTGTAAACTCCATGTGGATCCCAACCAATACTTGATATCAGAAAGACTTCAAATAAGTGGCAAGCCATCATTTTTGAAATATTTTTAAACTTAATCAGGACACTAAATCTTTGCCAAAAGGAGTTTGATATTTATGCCGGCTAATGTTCTCATAGTAAGAGTAGAAAGGTCCATTGTTAATTGGTCTATAGAAATTGTCTTGCTGATGTCAAATGAAGAAATAGAATGAATGTAACTTTCACAACAGAAGTCAAATATACATAGCACCAGGGATCCAATTAAATGTTTGCAGTTGAATTAGGGGACACCAGAAAGCTTGGTGTAGCAACTAAGAAACAATTTACATTTGTGTTTAATTAAAAGTAGCCAATATTCTGTGAAGCAACTGTGTTTGGATATGGGGATCCCACACACCTATGTCAATATCACAACTGTAAAATAAAGAGCTTTAAATTCATCACTATGGTAGAATAAAATTTTCCAGATTGTTTAAGTCATATTATTATAGCCCCCCCCTCCAAAAAAAAAATTAGGAGCAAGGTCTTTGAAGTCATTCCCTCTGCCTTTAAAGCGTGGCTGTCACTTACTGGTTGTGTGTTCTTGGGCAAATCATCTAATCTCTCTGGGCATAAGTTTTCTCACTGTAAAACATGGATATAATCATATCTACTTAATCAGAGTTGTGTGGGAATTATAAATCAATGCATAAAGAGAATGCTGAATAGCACCTAGCACATCCATAAATACCACCTTTACGTTTACTATTCTTGGCAAATATCTGCATATTCCCTACATGAGCGATCCCATCATTTGAAAAAATACTGCTGAGGACTCGTTGGCTATAAAATTTTATTTGCTTAGAGTAAGAGACCCAGATGGTGGACTAAGAACACAATTGTATTCCAAGACTATTGCAAAAAAGCATACAGGTATCAAAAATAATAGCAAAAAGTGAGGGAGGGGGAGGAGAAAGAATGCATGTAGGGGAAAGAGGTTACAACAGACACGGTATTTTAATTTATGTCTGGGAATAAAGAAAGCAAATGAGAACACATGGAAATAGTGGAAAAGGCCACATTTTAGAATAAGGTAGGCTGCTGGAGTTGAAAAAGAGGTAAAAAGAAGGCTGAACTGTAGACTATTCAAGCAGAGCCGATTTTTCTCAAGGGTTCTTACGCATGATGACTACAATTTCGATCTGCATCATAGGGTTGGAAAAGGTGGACAAAGGCTTCCTCAGTCTCATACCTAGAGGGCACTGCCACATTTTCCAAGGCTACTAAACATTTCAAAAATCAATGATAGGGGCATGCAACAACAAATCATAGCCAGTAAGCCAAAAATAACTCTGGTGCCATGGTGTCTGAGTCTACAACTGCCTAAGACTAGAAACATTGCTGAATATTCGCTTCCCCCATCTAATAGCTGAGGTCAAGTGGGAAGAGGACAAATGGCATCAGAAATTCCTCAGTTCTCTTCCAGAAAAGTAAAAAAATAAAAGTGATCAATGGGGAGGAGTTCTGAAATTCGTCCACGGGAAATTTAATCTAAGCTGCTAACCTGTCTACCAGGGTTGGCAGGCCTGTGGTACACACGGAACGGCTCTTTGGTAAAATACTGGCTCATAAAATCTTTGAGCCAGAAGAGACTATCTCGACAAATCTCTCTGGAGTCTAGAATGTAAGGCTTCCGACTCTCAATACTGGGACCTCTTCACTAGTCCACT
The DNA here is from genome assembly GCF_000325575.1 of Pteropus alecto. Classification (NCBI taxonomy): domain Eukaryota; kingdom Metazoa; phylum Chordata; class Mammalia; order Chiroptera; family Pteropodidae; genus Pteropus; species Pteropus alecto. The sequence goes on along the minus strand of NW_006494611.1, from coordinate 6,334,587 downwards.
CAAAACTTCCCTTACTCGTCCTTTGGCGCATTCTTATTTTGCTAGTTAGTTCTATTTCCTTTTATTTTTATTTTAAGTATTTCATGATTATAAAAAATAGCACATGTTCATTGCAGATAATTTGAAAATAAAAAAATTATTAAAAAATCATGTAATCTCATTACTGAGAAATAGTCTTTACATTTTAATGTTTTTAAAAGACATTCTATACATATTTTTACGTAAGTTTGATCATACTGAATACACAAGTTTAACCTATTTTTCTCTATAAAAAGAGCATTTTTATAAATGTTAAATTCTTCAAATATAATATTTTAATGATATTTCATCATTTGGGATATATAATATTTTATAAACAAAGACTTATTTTTAGTCACTTAGACTTTGTATTCGTCATCATTAATTGTTCCTCAGTGAACATTTTTGTAAGTAGATTTTGTTCAAATTTCTATTTCATTAGGATATATCTTTTTATATGCATATCTATCTGTCTTTCATCTATCTGCATTGAGAAACATCAAACATTTAAAGTTTTTAAGGAAAAGTGCCAAATAATTTTCCAGAACGGTGGGGCCAATTTACACTCCCACTACTGCAAATGAGGGTAGTTTATTTTCCTAAATCTTTGCTAATTTCATAGATGAAAAATGAGACTTCAGTTGTTTTAATTTTCATTTCTTACAAATAAGAATGAAATTTAAGTTAATTATTCATCTGTATTTATTTTATGAATTGTTTACATCCTTCACCTTTCTCTACTGGGATTTCTGCAATTACATAAAAATTTTCATATCATGTTAATCATATTTATTGCAACTACTTATCACATTTATTGAGAATATAATTTCAATTTTTTAATTTTATTTTTGACATTTATACACACTTGAAAATTTTTGCTGTCAATTTTGATAATTTCTTTTGCGATTTTTCCTTACTGCTTTATAAGCATAAAGAACTCTTCCTTAATACTAGATCAAATTAATATTTATATTTTATCCTACTTTTTTTTAAAGTAGTTAATATTCTTTTTTTAAATGATTTTTTTATATTCCTTATGCTATACTCTAAATCTCTGTGACTATTTTGTAGCTATTAATTTGTACTTCTTCATCCCTTCGTCCTTAAGTAGTTACTGTTCATTTTTAAAGATTGAATAATTTAATCCATCTGGATAGGGTAGACAGTGTGAGTTAAGAAACTGTTTTTTTTGTTTTGTTTTGTTTTCCAGAAAGCATTACTTTTTTGATATGGTATAACCCTATTTTTAAAGTAGTATAAACTTTCAGGAGAGGTTTGTGGCTGGTCCTGTCTACCTCTCCTAATTAGAGAGGTAATTCCCTTTCTGCTTATTCAAACCATCTCTCACACATAGGGCTCCCCTAAATCATAATCCCTCTAACTCTGCTAGGATAGTTAAATGAGCCAGTTGCTTATGCCATCCATGTCTGCCTTTGCTTTCTGGTCATTTTGACACCAGTGTGGACATACAATGATTTTCCAATTGTTGGTTTGTAACTCCAATTTTTACAACTGACGTTTCATTCTGAAAATGTTTTGGGGCATTTCTCTTTCTCCATGACTTACTTTGTTTGTTTGTTTGTTTGTTTGTTTATATCATGGTGACACTGGTTAATGAAATCCAGTGTTTCAAGTGTACAATTCAACAGTAAAGCATATATATACTGCATTGTGTGCTCTCCTCTCATAGATAGATTTTGCTCTGTCACCACATATTTGATCCTTTTTACCCCATCTACCTCCCTCTCCTTCAAGGCTTTAAAGAATGTTAGTATATTGCATACAATGGGAATTGGATCACAATAAAGGTGATTTAACTTGGATAATTCATTTAAGCATTTTGTCCTGTACCTATAATAAATTTATTGTTGATATGCTTTGGACAGCTCTACTGAAGGATTCATCAGGACATTTAATTGCCTGAAACAAAAAGGGAATAACCTCTGAGGAACATGGTTAGAAAATTCAAGGTGAGTGGGTCACGGCATGATGATCTAGCTTAACCGAAAGAATCAGACTCAACAGTATATTTAAATTTCTGGGTATGGACCAGTTGAGCTATCTGTTAAAAAATAATTCTGTTTATGATCAAAGATTTGAACTACTCCAATTTGAACTACTGTATATAACTTTTGAGGGTAGAATAATTGATTCCTAGTTTCATATGTAGAAGATGGCATTCTTGAATTCAGGGCACATGATGACATTCAGTGGCTCCAATTTCAAGAAAGGCTGAATACCCTCAGGCTCTTGACCATATGCTCCCCAAAACTACCAATGTTCCTCCTGGACTCTTTCCAAACTGAGCAAATGTATCCTTTCCATTGAAGTCATTGGGATGGATGACAATCTTCACAGGTCATCTAATCCGTGCACCTGCCTTTAGGCAGGGCTGCTCTTAAAACCACCCCAAACAGATGCTTCTTTGCTGTTCTCAAAATTCCCCAGAGAAGGCGTTTCCACAGGCAGCCACAATAATCCATTCCCAGGTCTCCCAGTCACCCGTAGGACACTGAATCCTAAGCATTTAGTTAATAGCAGGTGGCAATGAGACAACTCTTTGTCTCTCCCTGAGGTATTGGAAATTAGCCAAATTAGCCATGGGGTAATTGCCAAAGTGTACAGGAACCCCGATGCTGCTCTGAGCTTTACAAATATCAAGTTAAGTGGAGGTATTTAGTGTTCCCAGCTGACAAAATACCGAATACAGCAATAAGCTGGGCAAGTTTTATAATGCTCAGTCAAGAGTTTATATGTCAGTAATAAATGTCAAAGCTTAACTTCTTTCTATTTAAAAAATTGGAAAATAACAAAAAAATGAGAAATTCTTTAGAAATTAGAAATTTCTAAATAATTCTTAGAAGGGAAAAAACTGAACTATAAAATATTTATAATAAAATTTTTAAAAGACATATCAACATCCATGGGAGGCAGATGAAGTCAGAGGGACATTTATAAATTTAAATGTTTTCATTAAACAACAACAACAAACAAACAGAATAAATGAATTAACGTTCAGATTAAGCTGCTACAGAAATGAATAACAAAATAAATTTTAAACAAAGTAGGAAGTAGAAAATAATAAAGCTAAATACTAATAGTAAAGAGTTAGAAAACAAGCTCAACACACACACACACATACACACAAGAAAAATGCTTAGGAAAACTTAGTTAAGGGGGAAAACAGGAAAACTAGGCAAAATGAAAAATATAAATATAGACAAATATATTTTGAAATTATAAGTGAATAATATACCTATATCATGCTAACACAGTTAAAAATCTTGATAAAATGGATGATTTTCTAGGAAAATATAAACTACTAAATAGATTCCAAATAAGTGAAATAAATAAAGAAAAAACAAACAAATAAACATCAGTAGCCCCAAAATCACAAAGAAAATTAATACTTTATTAAAAATTTACCAATAAAAAAGACAGATGGTTTTAAAGGTCAGTTCACCCTAATGTTTAAGGAAGACATTATTTTTAAATGATTCAAACTATTCTAGATTTTGTAAAAAATGAAAGGTTTCAAAATGATTTTAGGAGGATAGCCTGTGCTTAAGACCAAAATATAATACTGTGCAAAAAGCAAAGTATGGACCAATCCTAATTTCTGAAATAGGCACAAGTATTCTAAATGAATAGCATTAACAACTTGAAGATACCAGATCATTAAGTAGTATTTAGTATAAAGCACATTTTGTACCAACAATATAGGAATGAATGCACTTTAGAAATTCTACTAACATAAATCATTTATACAACCAAATAAAAGGAGAAAGTAATGTAAGTAAGGTTGAATAAATCTAAAAATTTAACAAAATTTAATGACCATTTCTGATTTAAAAAATCTACCTAGGAGAGAAATAGATTGACAGCTCCTATAAGAAAAAAACAGTTAACTAAAACCAGTAGTAAATATTACATGAAAATATGAAATATAAAGGCAGTACTATTAAAATAAGAAAAAGAGATGTCCGATATCTCCAGCATTCAATAATATATAGTTTTAAATGTAGTAAACCAAAAGTCAAGAAAATTAGATAAGCAATGTTAATATTGGGAATGAAAAGACGAAATTGGTAAATATCACTAAATGCTTCGAAAATGTCAAGAGATCCAAACAAAAGAGTTATAGAACTAATAACATAAATGAAGAAGGTGTTTGGAAAGAGTCGAGAACTCCCTTTTATATAAGCCAAAACCACTTAAAAATAGAAACAAACAAAAAGATTGCACAATATCAAAAACTGATTAATCTTGGAATAAAATTATTGAGAGAAGGTATGGGACTTAGATTTAAAAAAATATAAAATTATATTAAGGAGCAGGAGATAATTTAAATGAAGGAAGAAAATACTATAGGGAAGCCTAAATTTAAAAATAATTGATTTATGGGGACACATCTGTGAATACAGGTTTATGGGGCAATGACAGGCAAACAGAAAATTATTTTTCAGAAGCATTATAGAATTCTTTGATTTTTCTACAGAGGTTTTAGTATCTTAATTGAAGCATATTCGCATGTATATATGTACACACACACACACGATCTTTTATTCTGTTTCTCCTGTATCACAGCTGCTTCTCATGTAATTTAATTCTATTTTGTTCAAAACTTACTGGGTTTGTTATGGTTTTTGAGAGCACCCCTGCAGAACACACACACACACACACACACACACACACACACACACACACTTTTGGTGAACAAAAACAAAAGTCCTAAGATAGGTTGAGAACTCTAGTACAGATATAGCCACTCTGCAGCACAGAAATACAAGACTGTTCCCTTTAGATTGTAACTGTATGTAGTCATGATGAGACCTGGATTAGAATCAGGACTGCTGTAGAGGTAATCATCTTTAAAGTAACAAAGTTCAAACCATCTGTGTCCATGACTATGGCAGTAGGAGCTCAAGGACAGCCCCGTCTAGCAATTTTTCACCTAGTTTGACGTCCATTTGGGATTCGCCCACTTTGATACTACAGCTAAAGTAGTGGAGGGTCTAACTTTTCTCTCTGGCCCAAGTGAAAGGAAATAAATTACCTCTAAGGTGACATAACAGAATAAGAGGAGTAGCAAGAATAACCTTTATGTTTCTAATAGTTTAAAGAGCGTTTTCACTGATATTTGGTTTTATCCCAGTGTAGTAGAATTTACGTTTTCACCTTCATTTTATGAAGAAGATATATGAATCAGATACTTCAAAAATTTTTGTCTTTTTTTTCTTTCCAGTAGAATATTCTTTTATGCTCTATATTGATTAATTGAATTGTTTTAATCAGTATTAATAAGAAAAATTACAGTACACAGTGGCTCCTACAAGAAGAGATTTTGGAAAGTAAACTCATGTGTATCCTCAGGACTATTAGAACATGTTCCCTTATTTCTCTTCCTATTGCAATCTTAGAATAACTCCACTCATTTCTGAATTGTGTCTGACCTGGTTCTCATTGTTGGAAATTAACTCTTCCATCTGGGAGCTATGTTTGTTTCTAATTCAGAAAAAAAGAAAATCTGTTTGGATGAACATGTCCTTTTCTATAATATTAATCATAAGACAAAGATCTTTAATTCTCTTTAGTGTATTCCATGGAGTTTTCTACTACCCAATTCTGGAACTCCTGTCTTAACTATTTTCAGAAAACAAAATTGTTTCACGAGACAGACTCGCACAGGGTTGGGGACAGAAAACCTTTCCTCCAGAACAGTCTCTTAACACGTATACTTCCCCCTCATCATTCTTCTCTCACTCATATCCTTCCTTTTGTCCAGCACTTCTCTATAAATGAAAAGAAGGAAACAAAGGGAGGTAGGAAGGGAGAAAGGAAGAAAACAAGGAAAAAAGGAAAGAAGGAGCCTACATGCATTAAGTGAAGGACTGGACAAAGATGACCAATGTCAAGGGAAACCATAGCTGGACTTCTAATAACTTCCGAGCTTAAATGTTTCATCAAAAGGACCAAGCTTACTTGGGAATCAGCGAATATTTTCTAGAGACTCCAGGACCTTCATGTGGTTATTGAATGACCTTTCCCACAGTGGAGTTATCAGCACCATACATTTTAAGGCAAATCTCAAGTTTTCCTTTACTCCAAGGTTAGAATCCACAGGAAGAGTAAGACTCCCTAACAGTAATGCTTTTGGGGGGCACCTCCATGTAAATCCCAAGGATCGAATTGTTATCTTTAGAAGACCATTGTAAATTTACCAGAAGGGCATTGTGGTAGGCAGCATATTTCCAAAAGACGACCATGTCCTAGTCCATAGAACCTGTGAAGATGATACTATATATTTAAAAAGAGACTTTTCAGATGTGTTTAATTTAAGGATCACAAGATAGGGAAATAACTTGGGACTATCCAGTGGGACTCAATTTAGTCATGTAGGAGGTTAAAATCAGAGCAGCTTTCCCAGCTGTGGTCAGAGAGGACTTGACTATTGAGAAATGGTCAATGATGCCATACTGTGGAGTTTAAAGATGGAAGAATGGGGCCACAAGCTAAGGAATGAGGGTCATTCCTAGAAGTTGGAAAAGAAAAAGAAATGCAGCCCTGCTAACACGTTGATTTTAGCCTATCAAGATCCATGTCGAACTTCTACTCTACAGAACTGTACAATTATTATTTTATGTTCTTTTAAGCGACAAAGTTAGTTGATAAAATATCTTTATAACATAACAAACCAACTTGATAGTGAAGGAGTAGAGGGAAGAGACTTAAGGTATTCTCATGTTTCGCACACTCATGCCCTACTCCCTTCTCCTTTAGAAATATGATTTGAACTACAGTTACATATAATAAATCCAATCATACTTCTTTACTAGATTCCCCAAATATTCTTAATGTTTCTACATTTACATGTGAGTACGAAGATAATCTTTACCTTGAGAAAATCCACTCATTTCATACCAGCAAGCACTTTGCAAATAAAGGAAATGAGGTTTTCTGGGATAATGCAAAGAACCAAATTTTAGCTTAGACATTGCCAATTCGTGGTTGTGGCTTGAACTCTTGTTTCTCTCTGGACATGATTTTCTTCATTAAAAAAAAAAATAACAGAATTAGGAGATGACTTCAAGGAAATTTCCACTCTAAACACATATAAATTCTGAAGTAGTCATGAAGAGATTGGAAAGTTTTCTGTTTGAAGGTGGGACCGACACAAACACTATACAAATTACACACACACAAACACACAAATTTTCTGAGGATCTGCTTATTTTTTTGAAAATTGAAAGCAATCTTTAAACCTGTATGTTCTCTTTTAAAATCCGTTGGTTTGCCTTCAGTTAAATCTGGTGAATTATTCACATAGTTAGTTGTATTTAGTAATAGTACTTCTAGTGTGCAAAAATTATAACACACCAAAAACATAGTTGACTTCATTTGCATTTCTGCATACCTAGGCATTTCCTGTTTTGAACTATGAGAAAAATGATAGCAATACCTTTTTTCTCACCCCACAAGTCCCTTAAGTCTATTCTCATGAAATTTCCAGCTCCATTATCCCCTGTAAAGTGGCTTTATAAAGTTAGCTAGGCCGTTAGTAGTGTTACATGGCAATAATAGTGGATATCCCCTCTATTTTTCATAAATCACTAATCTGATGTTACCATCTATTTAACAATGGTCATGAATTTTTCATTTTGCACAGAAAAAGATCCTTTCTCTGATATATCACACCAGAGCTTTCACCATTAGCCTCTGGGTTCTCTATCTTTCCAATGTCCCATAACTTTTCATTTAACTCAACTTAACTTCAGTCCCAGAGAACTTCTGTCACCAAGTCTGCGATATCTTACTGCTTCCCAGGTCACCATGCTATTTCCTACCTCTATTCTTTTGCACCTGCTATTTTTTCTCCACGTAACATCTTTCCCCTCCTTTCTACTTGGAAAAAGTCTGTTCCTCCTTGAAAACTTGGTTTAATATCTCTTAATATCTCCACTCATCCCATGCCCCTAGACATTCTCTCTCATAGCCACATGTACAGAGCTCCTTTATAACACTTATCACATGATAAAAAGATTATTATATAGTTTTCATTTCTTAACCTCTAGTAGTCTATGTGTTTCTTAGGAACACAGACTTCTGAATTTAATTATTTATAGCACACATTTTTTTTTCCAGAAAAAAATTATAGCAACTCTTGATTTACCCCCACCTACGTCAGTGATGGGTATATAGTAGGCTTTCAATAAGTATTTACTTAACAACCAAACCAAGTAACCTTATAATCTACTGTGTCATTACTAGACATACTGACTCACAAAAGAAGAGATCACAGAAAATTTAGGAGATAGTTCTCCTGCTGAGTTTCACCATCTCTGCTATTTGTTTAGTTATCAAAGAAATAGAAATTGAAAACAGACAAAAAAAGCTATGCTACCCACAAAGTTACTATAATGAAAATGTGTATTCCATATCGATGAGCTGTTACTAACTAGAACCAAGTGAATATGTGTAGAACAGCATAATATAATGAACTAATCTTCTCTTGATCAACTGATTTGTTATAAGATCTCAGGCAAATCAATCACCACCTTCATTTTGCCTCGTACTCCTCTACAAACACCAAGGAGAACACAGTGCATTCCATAAAGGTAGCTTTGAGGAATAAACAAAAAAACTGCCTAATACTGAAAGAAGCTGCAGGTTCTACACATAGATCTGTCATATACAATCTGTGATGTTGGGGAAGTTATTGCTACTCTCTGGTTCTCAGTTTTCATGAAAATTGATCACTAATTCTCGAACTCCCTCTGCTACCCCGCTCCTTACATTAAACCTGGTGGATATGGCATACTCTATCAGTTAAATTTTCTCAGAGTGATAACATTTTCTCGGTGGAGGTAGGTCTAGGTTTATGCTGGAGTCACAGTGTATGTATGTAGAAGGTAGGTGTACAAGGGTATGTAGGTATAGTGATAAAGTTCCCCTAGGTGAACTTAGTCTTCAAGGTGAGAACCAAGTAATTCCCTCCAGGTCCCTCCAGCTTCAACAATTTATGATTTTATAACTCTATGACTGAGTAGTAGGAATGGCACAGAAAGAGCAATAGTGTAAAATGCAGACTAACTGCAGAACACAGTAAGTAGGTAACATCATTAAACTCAGATATATATGCTGGGTAAACAGGATTCCAGAAGATTTTACATGTGGCCATCATCAGAGACTGGTTTCAAGTTTATGAACGAACACAAAGCCCAAGCAACCTACATCATTATGTTCTAATACTCTCGGCATTGCAATAATGCATGAACATTCTCTAAAAAGTAACTGTGGGTCAGAACCTGTTATAATTAATTAGCAAGTATTACTATTAAGTTATGTAAACCTCAAAAACACTATCATAAATACTATTATAATCATCTCTATTTCACAAATGAGAAAATTGTGAAAAGAGAGGCTAAATTTGCTCAGGGTCACTGTGGCAAAGTAGAAATTCAAATCCAGGACATCAGACCTCAGATCCCAAACTTTGGGCTTCTCTGGAATGGTGGATAATGACAGGAACTCTAAATAGGCTGCAAGAAAACCTGAATTCCACACCGATCTGGTTGTCCTTGAATATGTTACTTCCTTGCTAGGCCCAAGGTTTCTCTGTCCAAACTAAGAAAGTTGGATTAAATCTAAGGTCTCCGAGAATTACGAAAATATCAGAATTATTATCCTGGTTCAAATACTGATTACCTCTCTCCTTTCTGTGACTTTCTAATTCAAACCATCCTGAGATTTGAATGACAAGGGTTAGTGTCTGAGGGATTCTCTTATTTTCCCTCTCCCCACCCTCTTTTTTTTGTGTGTGTGATATTTACTTTTTAGCTGTTGTTTTGTTTTTCCTGGCATGTGTTATGTTGGCAACACAAACCATTGTGTATGCATCTATGTGTTTGTAAATGTTTATGTTGCTCTTGCTGCTGATTTCTTTTGTTTTGAAGAAATAATTTATAAAACAGACACAAATGGAAAGAAAACAAAATTAGGCAGACCAGATTTCACCAACGACAGGAATCTCACAATTACATTTGCCACATTATTTCGTGTTGCTTCCCTCTCCACCACTGCCACAGCACTCACTATCCCCCTTCTCCTGCTTGATTTTCTCTATAGGATATTCTACCACCTGCCATACTATATACTTGACTTATTTATGTGTTGTTTCTTTTCACTAGAATGGAAGCCAAATAATAGAGGCTTTTTGTCTCCTTTATTCATTGCTGTTGTGCCCATGCCTGTAACAGTGTCTGCACACAGTAGGTACTCAATAAACACTAACAAATGGGAGTAAATTGCTTCCTGATAAGAAGGACTTCTAGGGACTAATGGCATGTCACTATTAAATTTCTGTTTGCTCATCTCGCTTAATGTCATCGTCCACCCAAGGCAGAGCCCAGGAATGAGACTCTACTCAACCCTCTTCTCTGAATTGTCGGAACATGTGACTGTCTAGGTTCAGGCTCTAATCGATTAGGTCCTCTTAGATTAATGCAAATGACACCCAAACTGACTCCCCAAATCTTCTCCTGTTTAACATCCATGCCCCCAGCGGTACCCAGAATGATCTCTAACCAGTATCTATCAGATCATGCTGTTCCTTTGTTTAAATTCTGCATGAATCCTCAAGGATTACAAAGCAGACTCTAGACCCTTTGGTAGAAAACAAAAAGCCATTTGACTTGACCACTGGTTATCATATTATATTTTTTGCAATTCTCTCTTTGGTCTTTGCACCCACTACACTGTTTTTCTGAAATGCCCTTAAAGTAATGGTTTACCTGAAAAATTCCATTAACATTCAGCCCAACATCAGTTATGTTAGAACACCTTTCCCCAATTTTTCAATCATAGAAGCCATTCTAATTTCTTTCTTCCCATTGTACTGTTCGCCTAATTCCAGTAATACATTCGTCAGATTGCAATTGAGTTATTTGTAAACACTGTCTCTATTTTGTAGACTAATATTTAATGGCAATGCCTAGTGCAGTGCTTTGTACAGAGAGAAGGCCTTCAATAACTACTGAATCGATAAATGAAGGAGCAAACAAATACTATACATTTTTTATCTAGAGATCTTTATCTTCCTCATTTAAAACATGTTTGTAAATGAAATCAGATTCCAAACCCTTACCAACAAACAAAGTTTAGAATTGTCCTAGTCTTACCTAAACAGATCTTGTGCCTGTCTAGGATATCTCTTGACTTCGCAAGTAACTGCGATGCGGAGGCCATTCCTTCCATAGGTATCTTCTTATGTAATCTCCCAGTGAAAATCCACCTTGAGCCTAATGTCTTAGTGAGAATGCTCTTACAAAGTTTGGATGGCACCTGAGTTATATTTCCTTGATCTGCCAGAGGAGAACCGGAAGCGATAGTATCCCCACGTGCCTATGACCAGAGACGTAGAGCATGAGATTCCAGGAGAGTAGGACTGTGGAGTAGACTGTTCCCAGGATTGCTTTAAAAGCACAAGAAAAGTTTTCTTTAAAATCAGGGTGGCACAACAGCTGCCTGAAGACACCACACATCCAAAATTAGGAGTGGGAACTAAGTCGAAGAATCAGTTAAGTAGTGTCTGGCTTCCTGAACCACCTTAATGAAATAAAATGCCAAAATTCACAGATACAGTGACACTCCTGCTGACGGCCTAAAATAGCATCAACTTCCGACTGAGCGAGCCAATTGCTAGCTATTGCATTCAACTCTTCTGCTTGATAACATGTCAATAGGGCAACCTTATTTTCAAGATGAGTTCCCTTCTCCCTCTCTCATTTCCATTTTGGCACTGAGGCTGGACTTAGCTTTTTCTAAAGCTCACTAGACAAGCAGATGCCACTGTGGATGAATTTTAAGAATTAAAAGTATTTCCATGCGTGAAAGAAGGCAGAACTGGATGGGGATGAAGTATTGGGAGAAGGAAATTTCTGGATATAGATATTGCTAAAATCACAAGAACCAGATTTGAAGTTCAAGGGGGAACAGATGTATATCTTAAGTGCTGTTAACAAAAAGAGTATTATCTTCAGTACTTGTCTTATATCACCTGGAGTAAGTGGCCCATCTGAGTACCATGACCCTCTTCGGGAAGCCCAGTGTTCTTGCAGACATCTGGTGTAAACAGAGTGATAGTGCACTTGGATTTCTACCCGTTGCCTGGTCAGTCATAGGTCCCTTCGTCAAAGGAAATCAAATCATATTTTAAAAATCTCCCAAGATAGTAAGAGGAAGAAATAAAATGGGATTTGGCAGAAAAGTCATATGATGAGCACGGACTCTATGGGTCCAATCCTCTACCAGGCCTAGTTAGCTGCCCTTCTGCAAGCTATAGTCATAGACACAGTATGTGCTGAGGTTAAGAGCAAGGCTTTGAGTTCAAATTGCACCTCCAATAATTACTAGACTCTGGGAAAATTATTTAACTTCTCTTTGCTTCAATTCTTCATTTGTAAGAGATTAGTATCTACTTCTTAGGGTTATAGTCAAGAAACATGAGTAAAGCATGTAAAACTTGTAGTACATAGTAAGTGCTTAATACCTACAAGTCTTATTTTAAACAGAGGCATTAGTTAGAATATTTAGGATCAAGTCAGACTAGAGAAACTCTACTGCAAGCAAATGTCTTGGTGGAGTGGCACAGAGAAAGACCAAGATAAAGAAGATGTGACCTTTTCTCTCAGTCATCTTACAGTAAAGTAGGATGTATAGACATATAAACAGACATATTTATATGTATATTATTTGGTTATATGTAACATATCTACATATGTGTGTATACATATATAGGTGGGAACTAAAAGCCATAAAAGTTGTGAATAAAATATAACAATAACAAAATTTAGAAAGAACTTAATTGTGACTTAGGCATTGGAGACTATGTTTGGGGTAGGTTATAGTGCCTCTCTATTTGTACAAAATTTTTTTTAAAGCTACATTTACAAGCGATATAGATTATACATCTGGATCCTGGACCACAGCAGGACAATACCTTCATTTTTCTTTATCATTCACCTCAATAACCCACGTAAGTTAAATTCAAGGAAGCAGCAATTGCACTGTGGTCAGGTTTTTGTTGCTTTGCTGTCTCCCTGCTCCCCACTGCTTGACAAAAGAACACTGAGATCAAATGTGGCCCAAGCTTGTCCAGTCTCCAACTGGCCTCTAATTGTTCTATAGATTTCACAGGCACATTTCTGAATGGTTTGGGAAACAAACCATTGGTTTCCAAACTGATGGGTTCAAACTCTCTCGATTGGAAAGTTTTAATGAAGACAGAAAAAAAAAGAAAAAGAAAAAAGAATTTCAGCAGACTATAGACAAAAGAAAAAAATTATCTAGGTTTTCTAATACCTGCAGTTCTCTCCCTAGTAGTAATGCATTCTTTGTTCTGCTGAAAAACATTCTATACTGATTATGCTGACACTAACAGTAAGGTTGTGTGGTAGTTGGTTTTCTTTAATTTTTTTCTTCACAACTCAGATGAGAAAGTAGGTTATGATTCATCTTGCACAATCTGAGTCAAAATTCATTTTTGTCTCTTTTCAATTAGTTCTTCTGCATTCCACATTAAAAAGCAAGAGCAGTTTGCTCAGCAAATGAGAACATTGTGGTATATCTTTGTGTATTGCTTTCTCACACACAATGACTGAAAAACATTTTTTTGTATTATCTAATGAAATTCCAATAACAAGAGTACACAATAAGAAAACACAAAGTGCTAATTCAAATAGAGGCAAACACTAACATTAAAAATTCACAGTTGATTATTACACGCTAATCATAAATGGCATAAATCAAACCAGATGCTGCACTGGGAAGCAATACTAACATCTCTTAAAATTTTGAGCTGTTATGGTTTAGATTGTATTTTAACATCTTTTTATTTAAATTGATCCTCATAATAAGGTAATAAAGTAAACAGGGATCATAACGATCTTTTTTCATAGCAGAAATAATTGAAATTCACGAAAGTTAAGAAGTTATATAAAATGTCTGGAAGTACAGGTAATCTAATCCAGAAAACCTAAACCTAACTTAATTTTGTTCCATTTACTAAAATGTCCTTAGATAAGCTAATTTCTCTAGGAAAATGATAACACTAACCTTAAAACTGCTGAAATGTTTTTACATGATGCATAACAATATATTCTAAAGCATATTGCAAATGTCAAATGTCGCCAATGTCAAACAAAGAAGAAATAGGATTTACACTTGGATTTCCTGACTCCAAGTCCAGTGCTTGTTTCACTATGCCATGTAACAAAAGATGAATTATTCATTTTTATGACAGTGCTGTATTATCTACACAGAAGAACAGTGTCACATTACTGGTTACTGATATTAATATCACTATGTATGCTAAGTACTATTAGTGAACAACATTATTGCTTATGCAGGAAAATCCTTAAACAGTGATGCTAGGGTATCCAACTGAGTACATAGTATTCCTTATATTCTGCATTCTTATTTTATTCTGATTAAAGCTGCTTTAAATGCAGTGGATCCTCTCAAAAACCTTAAGAAATGAAGAACAGCACTGAGCAAAGTATAAAATGGTCTAGGAAATATAATCCTTGAGTTTCTTTTTCAACTTTTCTGTGGAACTCTTGAAACAAGCAATGCCATAATTTTACTTAGGGCAGTTGTGTTCTATTACCTACATTTTAAATGTGTATAGAGGACAATATTTAAAAAGTATATAAGGTAAATAAATTAAGCGGCCAAAGGATCCCAATAGATGATGAAGTCTAATCTCCTAAACTGAGGAATGAGGCCCATGGAAAACGGGCTGGATGAAGGTGGCATAGCAAGTCAGTGGGACAGGGTCAATCCAGAATCTGGCCTCTGAATGCTTGATACCCAGCTCTTTATACCACTACACTGCCTCTCACAATTACATGAGGACTTTCAGTATAAATAACGCTTATTTTAGAAAACGACTCACTGGATAAGTAATCTTGAGGCCATCATTTCATTATGGTGTTCATCAATTTGTCTTCTTGCTGAACTGTATCCTCATTTCTCAATATTTTGAACATTATGGTTCAAGGGTCCATGGATGAGTATTTTCAAATTTAAATACGGTATTTAGTTTAGTACCTTTTTTAAGAGGAAAAACAATAAGTACTTCAACCCATAAAATCAAGTTATAAATATTATTGACATGGATGAATATAAAATAGGTTCAAAATTAATTGATTTAAATAAAAAAATGTTGGCAAATAATAGTATAGTATATATATCATTTTTACCATAGGTGGTAAAAATTATAAAGATGCCCTCCAATAACAGAAGAATGGGAACTTATTAAACCAGATTTCTAAGTGCCCTCTTTAACTTTGCCATGACCCTAAGGCTGAATAAGAGAGAAAGAGAGAGGCAGTGGAGGTTAATAAATGTTTCCCTTACATCCTGCCTACTGCACTACCTTCCCTTCCCTCAATGATTAAATCCTGCATAGTGTTTTTGTTTTTTCTTGTTGAATTTTAACAAATGATGCTCATTTCCAGATAGAAGTGGAGCCAGGTCCAGGACTCATACAAAGTTTCAATAGTGAACCAGATGAGGACAGAGATCAGAGCTGTTCAGCACTGTAGTGGATCTAGGAGAATTTAATGCAACATGACTGACATCAGAGTCACACTTAGGAAGAGGACTGGGATAAGGTCATTAATTTGGACCTGCTTCTGGGATTTCCCAGTTTATTGGCTTTGTATATTTTCAGCTTGTTTTTGTTTAAGAGCATTCAACTGTCTTTGCTGAAAACTCTAACCATAGATAGTACATTGCCAACCAGTCTCTACTCCCCAGATATAGTGTCAGTTCATGTGGACTTCTCTGGCATTTTATGTCGCACAGGTCAGCTGGTAATAGTGGCAAAAGCCCCTGAACCTAGTTGAAAAAAAAAATGTGTTTTCTATTGACAGTCATGAAATTTGTTTCTCATTAAAGCCCTTGGTGCTAGAAGATTTAACAAGTGCTTTCTCTCCTTGGCCATGATGCTACTTCATTTCTATTATCTTCCATAGTATACACAACGATTGGTGTATAGTAGGCACTCAATAAATATTTGTAGATGAATGAATCCATTCAATTAAAAGTACAACAGATGTCTACCAAGTAGAACTCCACAGATGTTCAAACAATGGCTTTGCTGACAGTCAATTAATTATGTCTTCTGACAATTCTAATGTCACTTCAAAGTCTGGAAGGAGATGATTATCTGAGTGTTTTAGAGAAATTTCTGGGGAAAGTGCTGGCGGGGGTGAAAAAGAGTAGTTAGGAGGGGGAAGAGAGCTGAATTCAGTTGTCTGTATTAGTATGTTTGAGGTTAGAAAATGCATAGTTAGCATTTGTATGTTCAGGCGTCAATTCTTGCCAAGTCTCAGCACACAGCCATAGACAACCTATGAACTGAGACTGTTTTTTGCTATACACAGTGCGTGCCCTCACCAGCTCTTTCTCTTCCAGAATGTCAAACCTGCCTTTACAGTTTTAGGCAAAAGATGTCTGATTATAAAGTAGGAAATTCTTTTCTACTTTTCATTCTCTGATAAAGAGAATGGTGATCCCAATGTAACTGAATGAGTGAGTGTCTGTGTGTATTAAGACACCATGAGACACCAATCCTGGGTGGTGTTTCACATCCTTGAAGGGGCCTAGTGACCTTTCACAATTGGTTGCTATGGAAAACACACTTAAATATGGGGACAGAATGTTTCTTTCAATATGATGCTCTGCCCATTTGACCCAATTAGATTAGAACAGAAGAAAATTGAGGCGGTAAGGGATTGTACTAGGAACAAATGACTACAAAGAAACTGCGGAGTGGGGTAAAATTGGATCTAGAACTTAAAAAAAAAATCTTAACTATGTAACCTATCTACTGACCAATTTTAATCCTTAATTTTTACAGAAAACACATGCAAAAGAGATCAAGTCCAAGCGTGTCGATCTAATTTTGATTGAAATTCAATGAATGTAGCAAGCATGTCTTTCTTACTCTATACATTCTCTAGAGCCTTTAAGTGATTAAACAAAAAAAAAAAAAAAAAAGAAGGAAAGAAAGGCTGAGTGATAATTCAGTGCTCTTTCATTAAATAATTTGCGAATCTAGAAAATTCACTCATTTTCATCATCTCTAAAAATGAGGGGATTTTCCTTGGTAGTCTCTAGGACTACTGCAGCTCTAACACTTTATCATTCCATAAGGTGTTAAATAAATGTTAAGTGACTGAAGTATTTCCCCGCTGTAGTTTCCTATATACCATGTCCCGCCACAGGGAATATGGAATATCTGCTCATAATTTTCACTTATAGGTTCATTAATTAAACAAATATCAAACATCTCCCATGAACCAGGCATTTTTTTAGGGCCTAATATGGGGACACAACAGTAAACTAAATAAAATTATTGCCTTTAATCAGACTTACATTCTAGCACGAAAGATAGACAACACATATTACTAGTAAATAATTTGGTGAGAATGAGAAAAAAAATACTGGGTATCTCTTCAGTTATTTTATATTTGAAAATCAAGGAACTCAGGACAGTACCTTACATAGGTCCTAGGAAGATAGTGACTTATTTTATTACGTTTTAGGGCAAAGTATTTTTAACCCAGGTTTGAATAAGGTGTATCCAAGTCTAGATTCACCAAAATAGCAGGTCCTCACCTACTTTCTCACCTTTGTGAATAGCCCTGCCAGTCCTCTTCCTGCTAGCAGAGACTAATTTCTATTCTTCATTAGAGAGGGAATTTGGCTACAGAGTTCAAAACACTCCCAGCTATGTGACCTTGAATGAGTCATTTGGGCTTCAGTTTTCTGGAATGTAAAAGGTTGTTCTAGACAGTTTCTAAGATTAAATCCTCTTTATGATATTATAAATCTAGGTTTCCAAATCAATGCTTAAAAACACACTAGATAGCCAAATTAATTAAAAATTAACATGTGCTAAGATAGAACACATTAAAATGCTTAGGATTATTTATTTAGTGCTGCAAACATATATTGCCCTGAGTAAACATTTTACCAGAAATCATTACCACAAAAGAAAATATATCGAATATGTCTCATTAACTAGAAAACATTCTATTTCCATGACCCATAGATACTTTAAACAAAGAGCTGGGGAGACATGAAACCAAGATATCTATTTTTCCCCCAAAATCAATACAATCTTTTCTCTAAACCACTAATTTTCTTTTTTTTTTCTAGTGTGGTTTCAGGGTTTTTAATTAATTAGGTAATTTTTCTGTGAAAAAAGATCCTTAAGGTCTCAGGTTCCATCTGTACTAGAGGCAGTTGCCTACTACCTGGAGTCATTTGCCAGTTTGTGATTGACAGGATCACTCTGGAAAGCATTTTCTTAACATAAAATAATAAAAATAATGAAATATAAATTACTTAGCACCTCTCAGTTGAGACCCTCGAAGCATTTTTCAAAGCAATCACATTGTTTCTTGTACTGACAGAAAAGCTATAGCACAGAGCATGTTAACTGATCTGTCTTATCGTCTATGACCAATCCGACGTCATGGTGCTAAGAGAATGTGATGGGGTAGAAAGAGAACAGGATCTAGAGTCAGTAGGCCTAGCCCCTGTTGTAATTCTGCTGCTTAGGGAATCCATGTCTTTTGGGGTGGTAGTGGTGGCCCTGGAGGGTGGGAGTCCCTCAAATCTTCTATGTCTTCATATACCAAATGCAAATAAACATACGGCCTGTTTTGCAGGGCTGCAAATGATATAACAGTATGAAAGTGATTTATAAAGCATTATAGAAATGCTAGTTATAATCAGGTAATAACAATGATAATCTTGTGATAGAACTGGAAATTCAACGACAGAGACATTCAATGATTCCCAGGTAAGTTTAGATGCCTTAGTCACTGCATAGCACAGATGGGCAGTCCATGAGATGCTTGAATATCTATCCCTACTTCTCCAACAAGGGGTTATTGGGCTTTGGTCTAGGTTTTTCTAAGAACTTGTTTCTGTCTGTTAAAAGAAGTTAATTCATTGTACTGAGTGGGACTTTGTCAGCATCCTCTCACTTGCCTTAGTTGCTAATTTTGGAAGCACAATTCATTCCTTTTCCACATAGCAGTCCTCCAATAGAAATCGGGGTTCCAGGTTTTCTTTTCTCCATACCTTCAACTGTACCTCGAATAGTGGTTTCCAGGTTCCTGAGCATCTTAGTCCATGTCCTCTATATATGCTTGCTTATCGAGTGGTCTTAATAGTATAGAAAAGAAATGGACTTTCATCCCTGATGTTTGTGGCACTCTCCTTATATTCAGGAAACTTTGCTGGACTTCCATTTTGCTCTCAATTGAGAAAATACATAGTACCAAATATGGTGAGTTGGTTTGATCAATAAAGTAATCACAGCACATGCCCATCTCTGCCTGTCTCCTCTTAAGGCTTACCAGGTCCCTGCTGCCTCCTAACTTCCACTGTCCAGCTGTCCTTTGAGGCAGTAATCCTAATTTCCCTAGAACAAACTTCTGGATTCATGCAAATTTTCTCAGTATATCTCACTAACAACACTCAGAGAGACATAAAGAAAAAAATTCTTAGATAAATGACCAGTTCTGTGAAGAGAATTTACCTAGTGCTTCCTGAAGGCATAAGGATTCTTCAAATAGCTCACTAAACAATTTTAAGACTCCCACACTTCAGTTTTTTTTTAAAGAAGAAATAAGACAACACCATGTAAACAATGTCAAGATAATTACAGCTTCATGCTTAAAAATAAGCTTGTAGATATCTACAGTCCATTCTCAGATATATTACAGTATCCATTTCCAGAGATACTGTATTCCAATAGTGATGTCTTCGGTCTTAGGTTCTACACAGCCAGAACACCATTAGTTTGGAGAGAATCATGCCATGGACACAGATATAGACATGTAGAATCCCTCACATACAAAATGTAAGAAAGTAAAGAAATAAGAGGCTCTTGGTGTACCAATCAACGTGGAAAACTCTTGGATAAATGCAGAGATATATCAAAGATATCTAGAGAAAAACTCAACTCTCCTTTACATTCCCCCCTCAAAAATGTCAAAAAATAAGCTCCAATGCTGGCAACTAGCCCTGTAAGCTTCTAATTTTCTAGCAATATCTGATACATTTCTCCCCAAATTCATTTTAATAGGTAACTTAAAAATTTTATGTTTCCGACATACTTTTCTAAGTTGCCCAGAGGAACAAGTTGCTCCACTGTGCAAGATCTTGAACTAAGGCATGCAACATTACTGCAAATGATTTGAGCTAAAGACCTGCTGCCTGGCTAACTGAATTAGGTGAGAATTTTCTCCAATCTCTACCCTTCTTATAGGTTTCTTTTCTTTCTCCTACAGGCTAGTGTTTCAAGACCCATTCAAGGACCTCATTGCCAATGGAAAGATACTTGTGAAACTGCTAGAGCACAAACTTAAGACCAAGTACATAGAAAATGTTCACAGCATGAGAGACTTTAACTTCCCTTCAAATATATGGACTTACCCAACTGTTGTATTATGGTTCATTCTTTGTGGCATTTATCTAATATTATAAATGCAAGGCACAATTTTTTAAAAAGAAGAGGGAGAGCATGGAAACATTAAAACTAGCACCTTTTCAGAAGAAATTATTTTAAAAAATACCCAGATGATACATAGTTAAAGGTTTCTGCTTGTAATATTTTATGAAGAGCTGACTTGAGAAAACAAGATGAGCTGTAGTTATCAGTGTTTTGCCTTCCCTTAAGATCAACAGCAGGGCTACAGTCAGCTAACATGGTTGATAGGGAGGTATTAGGCATGCTATCTTTCTTCATAAAGTATACTTCTGGGCCAGGGCTGAAAAGTCCATGCTTAGTGTCACATCAGTTAATTCAGGAGTTA
Organism: Pteropus alecto; assembly: GCF_000325575.1. Classification (NCBI taxonomy): domain Eukaryota; kingdom Metazoa; phylum Chordata; class Mammalia; order Chiroptera; family Pteropodidae; genus Pteropus; species Pteropus alecto. The sequence continues at coordinate 6,313,669 of NW_006494611.1, read as the reverse complement.
TACTGAGAGTTATACTGTCAGTGATACTGAAGTCCAGGCTACAACTTCAGGAGAGAAAGGATGACATGAGACAGGGATAGCCAACTATTGACAAGCTGCAGGAACAACACGTGCCTTTCTATAATGGTCATAAATTAGAATGGACTTAAGATCAGAAAAATAAGTCCAAATCCTGAAACTTATGAGCTATGTGATCATGACAACTCAGTGAGCCTCTCTGGTCTCTGTTACCTCAAGTAAAAAATGAAGACATCACCACTAGATCTGTCGGTCAGACCACAGCTGTGAATAGGCTTTTTAAACTTGTAGAGCTTTAGGTAAATGTCAGTTTTTATTATTACCACCATAATGGTTATCGTTGTAGCAACAAGACAAAGGGTATATGTCTTGTAGAGAATAAGAAAACATACACAAGAAAGGGAAAATTTAAAGATCTACTATAGTTATTAAAACAGTCAAGTTTAAAAGGAATAGAAATATGACTCTCTTTGTTTATACTGCTCAAGAGAGGGGTCTAAGATAGTTCATTTGTGACAGGCTTCAATACTTTTTTGGGAAAAAAGGGTATCATGTGTAGCTATGTAGTAACAGCATCTTTAGCTGTTTTAATCCAAAGTCATTCATGCCTCTCCACAATATCTATGTCTGTCTATCTGTATGTCTGTTTGTCTGTCTGTCTATCTATCTATCTATCTATCTATCTATCAACTACTAGACTGTTTCAAAGTTAAGTTTCAGACATCAGAATACTTAATCCTAAAACTTCAACATGTTGCTCCTAAAAATAAGGATATTTTCCTATATAATCATAATATTATTACCATAGTCAAGAAATTAGCACTGATGTATTATCTAATATATAGTTCATATTCAAATTTCTCTAACCTTGACCCAAATTCTTTACATTTTTTTTTAATCCAGAAAACAATCGAGACTCATACCTGGCATTTGAATGGCATGATACTTTAATTCCTTTAATTTGGAATAGTATCTTCTAACATTTACTTTTTTGAAGAATTTAGGAAAATTGTCTTAAAAAAGGTCACATCATCTGGATTTGTCTATGTCCTAATGGTTGGATTCCAGTTAAATATTTTAACCAGACTATTACACAGGTATGTTGTATACTTCCTGCTATATCATATCAGCTGGCATATGTCAATTTGTCCCATGATTGGTGATGCTAAATTTCATCATTTGAATTAAGAAGGTTTCCTCCAGACCTCTCCATTGTAAAGGTATCTTCTTTGTACTTAAGTCATTTGTAAAATGATCTTTTGATATTCCTCCCAATACTTTTAAGCATACCATAATTACAGTTCTTTAATTATTCAAAAAAAAAAGCTGTTAAAAGTGATGAGTAGCTCTATAAAGAAAACAAACAAAAAAACCGAAAATATATTCATGAATCATTTCACTTAAGGAATGAAAAAAAAAGCAACATGACCACAGGGGAACCTACTCTGTTTATTTAGATTTTGTTCCCTTCCACTCCCTAGTGCGGCTTATAACCTAGTAGGAGATTTTTGAAAGAAAGCACTTAATGATCTTCAACAAATCAGCTGTAGTGTCAATAAAGTTCCATTGTTAAATTGGTAAATTGGTGGAAAAGGAGAGTAGGTGATGGGGTTGGGATGGTGCAAGAGAGTAAAGCTCTTTTAGGGTGGTGCTTGGCAATGTTATTTCCAACTCAGGATGGAACTAGGATAAAATTCTGTTAGAAAACAAGAGAAGGCTCTCATTCATCTCTCTTTTCAGGTCTTCCAATTACAAACACCCTGATATGTAACCCTTCTTCCCCCATCTCCAGGCAGATTTATGGATTCTGTCTTCTACTCTCACATAGGCCTCCGGGAGACCCAGCACAGCGCTGATATCTGCACTGATAGTTCTTACATGTCTGCCTCTCTCCTGTCTTGCTGTCCCTAACACTCAGCACAGGGGCAGGCATGGAGAATGTGCTCGGGGAATGTTTAATGTTTAGAGTGGAACAGTAAGTGATAGTTCTGTTAACTCATCCTTTACTTCCTGCTTTTACCTAGCCAGTAAGAGGTGGAGCTGGCCTTCGAACCATGGCATTTTGGCTTTAGAGACCACATTCTTAACCACTATTGATGGAACAGTTAGTTCCCATAGCATTTGATCTCAAACTGCCAAAGCTCATTATGTAAGATAAAGTCACCAGCCTTTAGTCTGGCATTAAAAGTCTTCTCCACATGAGTCCCAACTTACTTTCCAACCTTACTTCCCAATATTTTTTCCTTCCCACATGGGTGCTTCACTCCAATGATTGCATTCACTATATGTTAAAATTTCCTCATTAGAAATGACATCACTTCTCTACTGTTTTCCTACTTTCCAATCTCCATTAGGATAATTTTAAAGACTTAACTCAAAAGTTAACTACTCCATCAACATCTTTCCATTCTTGCCTTGGGATGTCCTCGCTCCTTTTTCTGAAATCTCATAGAACTTTGACTAAACTTTAAGTCATTTGTCACTTTCTGTTTTGTGTTATAATTAAACATCATAACTCTGTACACATACTCTATTAGACTATAAGCACCTTTAAAGGTAAAACCCATATTTGCCTGTCTCCAGCACCTAACAGAGTAGCCTGCAAATAATAGCCACTTGGTGGATGTTTTCCACATGAAGTAAATTTTATTTGAATAATCTCGGCTTCAACTCATATTCTGTTTATTCTATTTACTTAGAAGAGAATACCCTTTGCTTATTTTCCATCTGTTCAAAGCTGATTTTCTCCATAAAACCTTTCTAAATATCCAACCTAAACTTTTGGAAGTACCAGATTGTGGAGGTAGTGATACAAGTGTGTGTGTGTGTGTGCATGTGTGTGTGTGTGTGTGTGTGTATACAAACCCACCAAATCATACACATTAATCGTGTACAGTTTTTGTATACCTCAATAAAGCTTGAGACATAGCTTTTAGAAGAAAAAAAATGTATAGACTTGGAGTCTGAATTCTAGTTCATTCCTGCAATTTATTAGCTGTCTGTAACAGGTAGATTACTTGACATTTCCATGCCTCAGTTTCCTAATTGGGAAAAAATAATAACATTTACTTTACATAGTTATATTTTTTTTCTGTAAGGATGAAATGAGTTAATTCCTATAAAGCACATAAAATAGTGCTACCATATTGTAAACACTTTCTAGTTAATCATTATTCCATAGTCTTTGTTATGGTTTGTAATTCTTATTTGGCAATGATTATTAACCAATTAGTGACCTATGATCTATTTAGGTAGTAACTTAAACTGAAGTTAGGTATTACTAATGAAATTTTCATGGGCATATCTTTTTTTTTTAATAAAGTATGGGCTAACTTTGATTATTGAGCATATTCTACATGCCAAGAACTTGGCTAAGTGCTTTCTATAAATATTTTATTCAATACTCATATTAATAGTATAAGCTAGCAATTATTTTCATTTTATAAATAAAGTTAAACAAAAACAAGGATTTAGAGAGAGTAAGTGATTCATTCAACTGTCTAAGCTAGTAAGTTGTAGAACTAGGACAATTCTTAAAGGTAAAGGTAATATTTAATTTATGTCTGTTTCCCAGAGTGCTTAATATATGTTCATTAAACAATTTTCTTTATTGCCATGTAATTTTTTTTGCTATAATATTTAAAACATATATACTTGGTATGTTAACTTTTCATTTTTAAGATACTTTAATACAGATAACTTATTGTTCACTTTTAACCTGCTTTTTCTGAATCTTAGACTCCAACATAAACCCTTCGCCCACATCACTGACAAGAACATGATATACTTTTTGTATGTTTTAATATAACAGCAGACTTTTTTTTTTACTATTATCCATGCACTTGTGCTAATCTCTATCCATTTATGTTTAGCTTTTACTTTGTCACATTTCTTTGGATTGATGCTGTTTCTATATGATCTTATCAGTGCTGAAATAAATTCTAGAAAACATTTGTTCTATACTTTTGATTTAATGAAGTGAGAAATGGGGCTCAGGCAGATGGGGAACATGCCAATATTGATTAACCAGCAAGGGCAGAGGGACCAGAACCTGAATTCTTTATTCTCACTATTGTGCTCTTTTAGCTTAGCTACACTGCTTCCTGCATACAAATAAATGCCATGTTTGTAATATCCTAACCCAGTCCATCTATGGCATGGCTTTGAACCAGTGCCCTTAGTTTACCTGTCATTACATATTCCCAAATAAGAAGCAAGTGGGAACACATGAAAATAGAAAATATTTGAAAAAAAATTGCTGTGCAATTTTCTACCTCTGTGCCTTTGCTCCCAGTGCTCCCCAAATGTAATATCCTTTCTTTGTATGTCCTTAAAACAGCACTACTCAGAATGTGGTCCACAGATGGGTATCTGCATAAGAAATGTTTATCATCTTGTGATGAGAGAACAGAAATACAAAGCTAGTATATAGGAAATACTATAGCAATTTAATAGAGTAATGTATTCTTGTTAAATCTAATAATGGTAAAACTTGATCTTCCATTTTGTATTCTTTTTATTTAATTTCCCTAGTAATTAATTTTTACTGTATTCTATAAAAATACTGGTCTCCAACAGATTATGGAGGAGTCTTTCATAACAAAAAAACTTGAGAGGTACTGCTTTAAAGGGTCTAGATTCAAGTGCCACTAATTCTTCTATAAAGCATTCCTGATGTTCCTTCCAGATTAATGAAGCTTTTTAAATTTTAAAACATTTGACCTAAGCAAGTCTATCTTATGTCTCTTATAACTTTTTACCTAGACTAGTAATTATTTGTATGTTTTTCTTATCTCTTCTGAATAATTACAACTTCCTTGAGGACAAGTTATATATCCATAACACATCACAATTAGCATATAATTCATAAATTCACGTTACACTAATGGTCTGAATGGATTAACTGTTCATAATTATTCACAGGTCTGGAGAGGGAGAAGTTAAAAAAAATACAAAGGGAACAATGTCTTTTCCTAAACTTGAATAGGGTAAGAATTGAAAGTTTAGACACTATCCAATTCTACATTTTGTATATTAATATTTAGGCCTGAACACACATAGAAGCCCCATTTTTGCCTAAAAATAAGCTAATAAATCATCAGTGATTAAGTTTAAATCAAATTTGTGTCTCAAGAAACTCTGCAATGCCCCTGAGATTTTAATATAAGCTAAACAGATATCATACTTATGGCAGTCTCTCATAAAGCAATTTCCAGAACACTCAATTTTGTGCACATACCAACTCCAGTGCATCCAGACTCAAATCCTTTACCAGTAAAGCTGATCATACTCTTAATTACTAATTAAGGAAAACAACAGAATATTTACTTCAGAAGTCAGCTCTAGAGCCCACTCACCAAAGTATTCATCAGCAGGTGGATTTTCCATGTCATAAAGCATCTTCTTGGTCAGGTGCTCTAGCTCATCTTCAGGGCGGAATGAGGGGGTAACAGCTGGAAGCCCCTTTGACCCTGTTTGTCCACCCTGCAAGGCAGAAAATCGTCCTTTAAATGCAATCTAGACATCAACAAAGGCAATCAGGTAGTGTGCATTGTGGAGGAAACGGCATTGGACATGACTACTAGGACACCTGGGTTTAAGAATTGGGTTTATCAGTGTCTGACCATGGACAGAGAACTTTATTCACTTGCCTTATCTACATGAGTCACCTATCAGGCTTTAGAAATCCTTGTTTACAACAGTAGGACTCTACTTCATTCAGCAGTTGTAGGAGTCAATATATACCAGTTGCATATTTATTAAAAAGATGAATAAATTGAGCCTCCCTCTAATGGAACTTACAGTCAAATGAGAAATAAAGGCATATTAATAATTAAAGATAAAGCAACTGTAGAAAGTGCAAAACCAGAGTACAAATAGGACCTCTTACATAGCTTGAAAGGAAGAATTCCAGAGAATAGGCAGTGACACAGAATAGGACTTTCTCAGCTAAAGAGGAAGAAACATACAGGCTGATTTTTCTCACATTCAGGTGGTATAAGGAGCTCATGGCAGTCGTGTATTTCTGGACCATGTATAACATTTGAGAAAGAGGATGTAACACATCTTATTGGATATAGGAGTCCAGAAAGTGAAGGGCCTTGTGTTCCAGTCAAGGAGGTTGAGTAATGTTTTTCCCACTAGCACTGCAACCAGCCAGATATCAAATGGAGAAAGTAAATCAGTAGAATTGACACTAGGTTGGCATTTAAATCAGTGGGTGAGGCAGAATTACAGCAATGTAAAGGAATCAAGTGCCAGGTGAGATCACTTAAGGTAACCAACCAAGAATCAAACTTAAGTAGAGAGAAAAAAAAAAGGCCAGATGCCAGATGTAAATTGTAAAATAGCTTTGTGTTGTATAAATAAAAGTAATTTA
>NW_006494611.1:6281520-6307223 GCF_000325575.1 Pteropus alecto | reverse complement strand
TATTATATTTATTATATATTATATTTTCCTTTGCCTATATTATAACTTTGACCATTTCCAATACCACACCCCAACATCTTCAATCAAAATGTTGAAAATAGAGACAGAGTTATAAAAAGCTGAGAAATTATGATGATGTCTACCATGGCTAATAGGCAGAGATAGACTGGGGAGGGTCTTCCTTGATGTTTATGCATTCTTAAAATTGTTGACCAAGAGTTTCTGCTTTCATAAACAGTTTTATAATAATTAGGTCAACAAAACTTGCATATTCATTTATCAGTTGTCTTCACTGTACCAAATGAGTTCTTGGAAGTGAAAACCCAATCAAGTACAAATCCCTGTACAAATATCTTACTACCAACATTTATTTTAATACCTCCAAGATGGATATTAGTTATTTTTGTGATATCTAAGACATGGAATGACTGCTAAATATATGTAAAATTAACAAGTACCTATTTGGCCATTTCTCTGTAATTATCTTCTACTTTTAGGTTTTTAAAAATGGACGGAAAGTTGGAGTACAGATGTGCAGAAGATTGAAAGTCAAGAACTTTTCATGTTGGTCACTAACTTTACTCCTGAGATTTTATTTCACTGTTAAACAATTTGGATTGGAGATTCGAATCAGTGAATAAAATATGACATGTGACAAGTTAAAGAGGCAAAAACGTAGAGCTGCCTCTTGGGATCTGAAGAATCATTACTTCAATCTAATCGTTGTGAAATAAGGACATTGAAAATCAGGGCAGGGCTATGATAAACTCAGGACAAGAGCCCATCTTGGACTTACTTATTTATTCAATAACCATTAAATGTTAAACTTTAAATGTTAAACTCTAAACTGCAAATAGTGCTTGCCCTATAGAGTTGCTGTAAGGGTTAAAGATGCTGTAAAATCATTTGTTTATTCTTTTGCTTATTAGTTTATTCAATTATTCTTATAGTGTCTGTTTTGTGTACCTTTAGCAAGCATCTAAGAGGAACACAAAGACATATTATGCAGTCTTTGCCATTGACAGAATGAGTGTCTGGTGGGGGTGAGAAACATGCATAAATGATCAATTGTAAAAAAGCGCTATATTGGGAAGAGTAAACGTAGATATGAATATTGGAGGAATGAATTGTTAATGCTATTAAACTTAAAATTGCACATATACTATCCACTTCTAGGAAAATTTTGCAGAAATACTCATATAAGAACATAAAATTATATGACCAAGGCTGGCCACAGGAACTATATTTGAGAGAATGAAGAATAATGTAATTATCCATCCATTGCTAAGAGATCACCTAAATAGACAATGATAATGTATAATAGAATATGAAAATAATACACTGTAAATCAATATGTACGTGTATGAAAAGATGGCCTTGCCACTGGGTCCACATGAATGGATCCAGTAATAGAATATCTAAATGATGGTCTCATTTTTATAAAATAAGTACAGTTTAATTATCTGAAGATCTATACATAGGAAAAAAAAAGCTTGAAAAGACATGTGTTTAAGTGTTAAAAGGGATTATCTCTGGAGTTGGAATTCTGGGGGGCTCTCACTTTTTAAGTTCGTGTTTATTTTATAGTACGTAACTGCATTTTTGCAACCTATGAAACATAATATTTTTAATGATATCAATCAGATGAAACAGATATGCTGGATACTAATGAAACCCTGGGACAGGCTTCTAACCTGAATCAAGTGGGGACTCTGAGGAGCAAAAGGTCAGAGGCAAGAGGTAAGAGGCAGTTTGGCATGAGTGGAGAAAACTGTGAATGGTTTGGTGTTTAAGACCTGAAGCGGGAGAGAAAGAGCGATGCCATGCTGAGGTGCTTAAAGCTTCTGTAGGGGCTGGGGCTATGGTCCTGTGAGAACCCACTGACAACTCCAAAAATCCGATCAGCTAAACTCCCTTTTGGCAGAGAATGATATCCATAAAGATGCACATAAAATTTAGTTCAATTTCAGGAATTTCATAGGCCACTGGAGACATATTCAAAGACCCTCAAGAAGAAGCATCCAGGCAATAGAAACTGCAGTAGGAGTTCTCAGCAGGTAAGGGAGCTAATCAGATTTAGAAGTTCTCTCTGCAGTGGAAGGTGGATGGGAGCGCTATGAGACTGTAGTGAGATGGGGGGTCAATCACAATATATTTGTGATATACTATGAGATAAGTGAAGGGATATACTATGTGGCAGTGGCATTATCGTTGGAGACAGAGATATAAGTACGATGCAAACTTGATGTCCTTAGGTGAAATGGGCTTGCTAATGTCACCTCAGTCTGTGTGAGAGTTAAAATGAGACAGCTTGCATCTCATGTTATATAGAGCTTAACGACTTTCAAACCATAGCAACAAAGGGACTCTCTGGATTCCCCAACCGGCCTCTGAGAGAGATTATCTCAGTTCAGATGAAGAAGGATGAGAACATGATCTACATTTTGTTTTCCAGGCTTGCAATAATGAGAGAATTTGAGCCCCCAAATTGTGATGTCATTTGACTCCCAATTCTACGCATTTTTTTTTTCCAACCAAGCATTGCTTCCCATAGAGAAATTGCTAGGAAAATATGAAATATTATCTGTAATATCAACGGTGCTGGCTGTGTTGATTTAACTCAACAACTACTTAAAAAAACAAACAAACCTGCTTCTAGGCTTTTGGTGGATCCTCAAGGAATGAACATTTTATCATTGTTTAGACCTTAATATCTGCTTCTCTTTTAACCTAAATAAAAGCAGCAAGAAGTCTAAGTCTGTCTTTGATAAATCTAAGCCAGAAATTCAGATTCTACTCTAGCACTTATACTTCAAGTAAAGCTCTGATTTCAGAGTACTCACTTCGTCAGTAATTCACAGATTTTAAGAAAAATATATCATTCATTTTATTCTTCAAAAACTCTTTCCTATTTGCTTGCGATACTGTTTCTGAAATAACACATTTGGAAAGACTCTTTTCTTTTAGATTCTAATCTCATAATGCTGATCTTGGATTCTGGTATTTCTTATGTGCAAAGATACCAAGAGACCATCTCTTCCAGTGTTTCTAAACCTTATTTTGCTACAGAATCCCTGCCACCTCTGACCACACACACACCTCAGTGTATAATACTTAACATTCATACATATTGTATTGGAATACAAATTGGTAAAAACACAAGTTTTCAGTTGCCTTTTACACTGAAGAATATATAGCCCAGGATTTTCTTGAGATTCTAGTCTCATAAGTAGTAGTTTAGTACTTTTCTCACTGGAATGAAGAGACCCCTTTTAATTTCTCTCTCTCGGTAGTTTTTAGGACTTGACACATCCTAAAAAAAATTAATAACTGTGTCATTAATTGTCTAGCATTGCAACCTGGTAATAGAACATAGCTGAAAATATGTGCGGGGGAGAGGGGTGAGCAGGAAGGAGATGGGTTGCATTATTTTGCTTTTCATTTCTTCAAAAGTATAAAGGTAAATCATATCAGCAGTATATTCATTGTGGCATCATAATAATTCCTCATATTTCTATGCCCCCTTTCAAGGTGTCCACCTTCACATACATGCAATCTCAACAGTCCCATAAGACCTGTAGTCCTATTTTATGGGTGAAGGAATTGAGGCTCAGGGAGATAAGTGAGCAACCCCATGTGAAATACCACTCCCAAAATGTGGCAGAGCCCAGACTGAAACCGGTGTGCTGAGTTGGGTGTGTTTCTGCTACACTGTAGTGCCTCTCAGGATTCCCATAGCCTCATCTCCATGTCCTTCTAGCTCTATTATTCTGTAATAAGTCGGACTTTTATCTACTGACTCTATTATCTAAGCAAAGATATTTTCAGAGTGGAGGTTTACTGCTAAATAGTGAAACAAAAGTGCTTCAAAACAAATATAAACAAAGCCTCTAGCCTCTTCTAAGAAAAAGACATTCTTATAAGTAGCGATATTAATCACTAATATGTGTGTTCTTTGAAATACCCGAAGGTCCTAGAAAAGGCAAAATACATGACCTGCAGATAAATTTTTGAGAAATAGATTTCAGAGGACTCCAAAATTCTCCTAACATACTTTTCTTAAGAAATTGCCAAGTGTCAAGCACTATCATTTTAAAGTCGAATTATTCAGGATTCCCGGCTCTGACAATTCAGTTTCAGAAGAAAGAGACATGAAAATAGATAATTACAAAAATTGTATGAATTTGGTGTTCTAAGATGGGAGATGGCCTCTTAGTTTGATCTTGAAGGGTAAATTGATTTTACCAGATATTACCAAGAAAGGAAGGAGGATAGAGAGGAAAAGAAGGAGGGAGGGGACAGAAAAGAAAAAGAAGTAAAGACATTTCAAGAACAGTATAAAAGAACATGTATAAAAGAACATGAATATTAGCGAAAATGTTAAAAAATGAGGCACAGAGCTAGGATGAAGCTAGAGAAATGGGCTGTGGTCAATGTGAGGACTTTGTTTTAGGCAACAGTGAACCATTAGGGAATTTGAAAATGAGGACCGACTTTATTAAAGTCATGCTTTTGATATATGCATCTTGGCAAACATCTCAAACACCAAGGTCAATGATGCCTTAGAAAAATGCAACCAGAGATCATGTTATTTCTGAGTAATTTAATGGCAAATATGCTTAAAAAGGATTCTGATATTTACTAAGTGAGGCAGAGACTGCTAACTGCTCACCAAAATCTGTTTCCTCATTTTCTGAGCACACAGCTAGACTACATTTTCCATTCTCTGTTGTAGTGAGATATAACCATAGGAGGCACAAGAAGGAAGGTGCTTACCCTGCCTATTGACCAGGCTGACCTGTCTCAAACTGTCACACAGAAGGGAGACTGGAGACAAAGATCCTCCAAGGTTAATGGTTGAAAGTGATAGGGCAGTAGTTTATATTCTATTTATGTTTTTCTATATTTTGATTTTAGTACAATAAAGATTTTTCTCAGATATTAAAAACATATGATAAAAAAAATCCAGCAAGAAAAAACAAACAAAAAGGACATATAATATATATTTTTTACGGACACAAAAGTGTCAGGAATCAAAAAATGAACACTCAAGTATCTGTAAATGTTTCTTCTCTGCCATGATTCTCTTCATGCTAGGGGCCCAGCTGATCATCATTCCGGGGATGGCTTCATATGGATACTGCAACCAACTTTGGATCTAGGTCCCTGGTAAAAGTTAGGGGTGAGGCTGTGCAAAGATGAGTACTGTTTCTGCCAAGAAAGTACACGTGGGCAGAATCGTTGGTGAGCAAGAAAACCACCAGATCAAGAATAACACAAATAACAATATTCGTCATATTTATGTAACACTTTATGGTATTCTTACACAGGAACCCATTAGTAGAGAAGATCTATTTATCTCTCTAATCTCAGCTCTGCCTTTAACTTGTCCCATAATTTTGTTCGAATCATTTCTATTCCTTGAGCCTCAGTATCTTTATGTGTAAAATGAAGTTTTCAAAGATTCCTTTGATTCTACTCTATCATATTTTCATGCCCATAATATGCAGGGCACATATCATTATAGATAGTTATAGTGAAATCACAGATATTTACGGATACTTTATAGCCTATGAAAACAGACACAATGAGTAAGTGGAAACCTCATTATTACAGAGATTTCCACTTATAGGAGGACTTGAATCACTTGTCAGCATTCCCTGAAACAATGCAGAACTTCATTCAGCCTTCTGAATCTGAGTAAGCAGCCGGCAGGTCACAGGGTTTCTGCAGCCTACTGAACTTTCACTACACATGGGACATGAAATCAAGAATGTGCAAAGTTAACCACATTATCCTACCACCATTTCTCTTTGGGTGGAGGGAGAAGAATTCCACCATCCCATCTAAAGAGAAAAGGAAACATGGACTAAGGTGCAAACAGTGAACCACCACGACAACCGCCCCCCCCGCCCCCCGCCAAGAAGAACACCTGCTACCTTGAATTTTTATTATCAACAATCTTGCCATTTTAATACATGTGGTAAGAATCCATTTAACAAAATGGCTACCCAATATATCTTGAGTTACTTTGATATTGACTTCAGCGTGGGTCATTTCTCCCATAAGTTACCTGCTGTTCATTTCCTAGTTACATAGTGCTAGATAACTTGAACTGACTGCGAATCTGAATCTCACCAGATAAACACCACCCAGACAGATAAAATACTGCAGACTTTGAAAAGGCAGCCAAGATATTCAGAGACATTACATGATAATGAATACTCTATCACTCTGGTACCAGAGCTGCTCATTTTTCTTGTCCATTTGTAATGATGTACAAGAGGTTCCTTCTCTCAGAGGGAAAATAACTTCAATTATGTGTTCTTGAAAAAAGAAACATGGAAATTATCTTCTTTCAAAAGGTAGAATTAGCCCCATTTTAGAGCTGAAAGCCTGCCAGAAAAAAAATATATTTCTGATATTTTAGTTCCTTTTTTCCCCCCTATTTAACTGTGTCAAGTTTGCAGTTTGCAATTTCCTTAGGCTGCCTCTACTTTCTGACTCTTACTGAATTACTCTACTCTACTCTCAATGTCTCACTGTTTAATGGAAGGAGCACCTTTTCAGATCAAGGGAGCAAAGTCTGCTGGACATCCTCTCTGCTTCACGTTAACAGCAGTGGGCCGTAGAGAAGGAAGGGGCAGGTGAACTGCCTATGAATAATTAGAAATCCATAAATGAACATTCCTCACAGCTTCATGTGTAGAAAAGTATGCCCTTATTTCTCCTATTCATGAGGTCCTTTTCTTGGGGAATGAATAGTAAGGACACAAAGAATGAAATTTTGACTTCAAAAGTTTGAGTCTAAGTTTCAATCCCACTCCACTTAGTCTTCAACTTCCAAAAGCTTGATTTTCTTATAACCTCTTTTTCATTTTCTCTTTTTCATGCCATGCACTGATGCCTCTAAGTCACCTTTCCAATGCCAAATTTGGAATCATAGCTAAACAGTGATGATTCTGAATTACAGCATGGTGAAGTTCCTGGATGTTACTGAAGTCAAGAGAAAGTGCTGGGTGTGCATTAAGGGGTCTGTGGTGTTTGCACATTAGGATGTTATGATGACGGAGACTGAGCTGAGAAAAAAGGGTCTCTCTTCACCCCCACCATTCTCAGTTTCCATGTGTCAAGCCAGCCTAAAGAGTGCTGGGGCCTAAGCATGCTTGTTTCTAGGCATGATGTCTAGGGCACCATTTCAGGTCCTTCAGGGTTTGAGTCTTTATTAATCGATTTCCTCATCTATAAAATGGAGGATAATATTGAATTTAATAAAGAAGATTTGTAAAATATTAAATGTCAAATATATGAAAGTTATAATTACCAGAAAGGGCAGCTTACAAACCGCAGACAAAGATGACTTTCTTCTTGGTAGTGGGATGTTTGCAAAGTAATAACATCTCTTTAGTGTAACTCTCCACTTTCCTATTTGCTGATAAGGTACTTCAGTGTAGTGTATCTGAATTTCGCATTAATTGTTTTAACAAGATGTGTCATTATTCTTTGTTCTTTTAACTATAAGCCTTGGAATACATAATAATTGGTGACCGTGTGTTTTGCTGCCTGTCCAAATTGTCGACCCTCTACACCCTAACCTTTGGCATTCAAAAATAAATAGTAAAGTGGGGCTTGTGTTTGGCTATTCAGACCAAAGCAGCCTCCCTTATGCTTTCCTGCCTAGATGAGCTTCAAGCAGAAAACCACAGATGCTCTCTCACCTGGTGTGCAAGAAATAAGAAAGGCGAATAGGAAGAACCCCAGAAACTCACGATTCGGGAAAAGCTAGTTCAGAGATCTTTTGCCAACCTAGTTCAAAGTTCTCATTTCACTGCTCTTTCCTCTTTATTCTTGGGATGGCACTCCTTAAAGGAGAAAACAAGTTGCCTCTGTGGGGTAATAAGATTTCTCTCAATTTGCTCCTCTATTATATGCCACTTTACATCGTCCCTACACAAAACTAAAAGAAGCTATTTCCACAATACTATAGCTAAAAACAATATGTGTTTTTCCTCCACTAATGGGCTTTATGCAGTCATACAGAAGTAATTGGATATAACCAAGGTGAGACAATTACAAGACATTATTTCCATTGGTAGGTTTCATCTCACTAAGAGTCAAGATATAAAAACTTGATAAATGGAACAAACTATTGTTGAAGGCTATGTTTTCAAACTAAACCTTGTCTTTCTGTGCCTCACTAGTGTCTGGCAGTAACATTCTTTGAGAACACATTTCATCATTATTTGGTTACCTGGAACAATGGAAAGGGCTAGTTGCTCCAACATTGAGAAGAAAGGTTTTATCACAAGGCACTGCTTTCTCTGCATTGTCCCATAGAAAAGCTATCCTCAACCAGAAGCTACACTTTTAATGGAGATATATCAAGCAGACATCATAGTGTTTCTCTTACAAGAGCCACGTTCTCTTACAAGACTACGTTCAGAATGGAGTTTTGCCAATTCCTTACTACTAGATATTTATATTGTCTCACCATCCTTGCCATTATTATGTTGAAAAAGGAGAATATTTAAATAGTACATCTGATAATTATGGACACATAAAAATATATAAGCAAGAGTGCCAGTTTGTGTGCCCATGAGGTATATGTAGGTATTAAGAAAACAGATACTAGAATGAAATACAACCAAATATTAATGGCTCATGTGGAATGGTGGGATTATGAGTAATTAAAAAATTTTTCTTTATAATTTTTAAATTATCGAACTAAAATAGAGTAAAGAATGAACGACCCTAAGAAAATAAATATCCATTACACAAGATGGAATTTCAGTCATTTCTTTGGCATTTTCAGATATGAAGCCAGAAGTGAACGAAGAACCTGAAGTGAGGACATTTTGTTGAAAAAAACAAAGGCACCTAGATTTTCAGTCTGATATGCACAGAAACACTTTCCTACTATACAAGCTGTTTCTATCTAGTGGGCTCGACAGATGCCTGATCGTGACACCAGACACTGAAATAACATGCAAATCAGTTTTCGGTTTTAATTATGCAAATATGACACTTGGCACATCACTTTCCACGGCTGAGGTAAATTTCTGTTTTTGAGTTTTTCGTGGGAAATGCACACCAGCAAACAAATGGTTAACTCCCCCTATTTCACCTGACACAAGGTGGTTTTCATTTGAGTCAGAAAGGTTCTGTTCAGAGATCCAAGGCACTTTGGATGCAAAGAAATGGCATGTGTTTTGTGCAGTAACAATGCCACCTACGGCAAACAAGTCCACCCTCTGAGAGGCACACTGATGACACTGGATATTTGGGCCTGCAAGGGGAGGCAGGAGAAGTGTCTCAGCAAGAGTAACAGAGAAAAAGTATTTTGCATGACCTGAAAAAATCATATCAAAGTAACAACATGATGAGACAAAGAAGAGGAAGGAGTTAAAAGTCCTTGGATATTCCAGTAGTCTGGAAAACTTTATCCTCTGGTGAAACAAATCTACATTAAATTATCCACAAATATTAGTAGTTAGGCATTAAGACAGTTATCAAGATAAGTGAGATATACCTAGTTCAAAGAATGTATATTCCAGTCCGGAAATCAAAGCACATGACAGAGAAATAGAAGGGCAAAGCAAAACATTGACTGGTGACAGTAATCAGTATGGCTTAGACACTTGAGTACAGGATCTAAGGGCTAACTGCTTTGGGGTTTAAATCCTACATCCACTACTTACCAATTACGTGACTCAGGACAATGTGCTTCATTTTACTAAATATTGATTGCTGAAACTACAAAACGAGGTCAACAGGATTTACCTCGTGAGTTATTAAATGTGATGGTCACATAACTCATTTACTGCCTGCGCTGATTAAGAAGTTATTATTATTAAAGATGTGCTTAAAGATATGCTATGTTGTTTAATATCACATAAACATATCGATGGATGATATGGATAAAGAGGAAAGAGAGGTTACAATGAACAGAAGTTTACCAAAATATGCCAAGATGATAAGGGGCTCGAATTAGAATTTGAGAGAAAGAGAAAACATTTCACATTTCCATGCTCACTTGTAGGGAATAAGGAACCCTAGTGCAACACTCATACACACTACCTTTAATTTAATACTTTCCATAGCATGAACTCTTTTTTTTTCTTTTTTTTGTATAAAGAAAAGAACCAAGTTAGTGGTTTTGCTAAGTGACTATGCTAAGTGACGTAGCCAAAATCACACTCCTAGTAAGTCGCAGAGCCAGGAGTTAAACATGAGTCTTCCAATCCAAGCTCAGTGTTTTTCCACTAATTTACAGCTGCCTCTATATACTCATTTAGAAATATGAAACTTACATGATCTATCATAAAGGTTAATCAAGAGAGTCAACCTCACTGATTAAAGCATGATGCTAATTATACCAGAGGCTGGAGACCAATGTGGCCCCTTTTACTTTCAGAAACATTGATTGTGGTATAATGGAGAAAGTGTGGGCTACGGAAGCAGACAAAGCTGGTTTAAATACCAAGCTATACCACTTATTTTGTATAACATTTCACAAGTTTTTTAAAATGTCTCTTAGCAATGGCTTCTTCATCTGTACATGGGTTTTGGGGCGATAGGCAGGGGAGAGGGATTGCCTCTACTTCAGGGCCATTATGAGTAATACCTAAGATGATACATGGGATGTGCTAATATTTAATAAGGCTCATGACTTGTATCAAATGCTCACAAAGAGTATGTCAAATCTGAGCTATGAATGTCTTTCAAATGTGGCAGGAAGGTGGATGAGAGAATGTGAATGACTCAGTGTCATTCATTAGCACCGCAACAGAGCAGGGGAAAGATAGTGTTGATACCAAATCTAAAGACCAGCAGCATTTAATTTCTGATCATCAACTATGATTCAAATAATAGTATTTCTAGTGAAGAAATACCGTTTTCTGTAAACTCTCAAGCAGAAATACATAGTGCTAATTTATATATTTATAAGACTGAAAATAAGATATACTGAGTGTTTAGCAGGGGCCAATTTTCAAAATAATTTACATTAATTAACTCATCATGTGGTTACTATTCTGATGTTACAAATGAGAAAACCGAGGCACAGAGATCACCTTGATGGTAACTAGAAACCTGGGATTTAAATTCAGTTGCTAACTCCAGAAAGTGCACACTTAACCACCACATGAAATGCATCTGCATTTTTTTCAGAGGGATTGTATGACCTATTTACTTCCAGGTCATGAAATTTAGGAGAGTTTAATCATATATTATAAAGTCTTGAACTATCAAAGGAAACTTTTTTAGGGACAAGTACTACTTTTCATGATGTAATATTTCCTCTACGTAGAAAGACAGCAACTCAAAACATAACCAGCTTTCCAGGTAATTCTGATGGAGATGAACTGAGTACAAGATTTTGAGAGACACAGACGTTTTCAATGTCTTCACTAATGATTCAAGGAGGAGCAGACTGCTGTTCGAAAGACAACTTCCTTTATCAATCTCTGATACAAGCTGAAGGGTTAATGCTAAATATTAAAACAGTAAAAAAGGAATGATAAATAGCACTGTACTTAGAGGTGGGCAAAGAGAGAATCATGTAGAGACCTAATACTCTTACATATAAAAAGCTAAAAGATAATGCTATTTCCCAGTGATCAAAGTAATATTTTTTTTCCTGGATTATGGCCTGTGAACAAAATACTATGAAAATATTCTATTCTACGAGAACTTGGGCCTCTCCAAAATGTGCCAAGCAAAGTTTATTGGGGAAGTAACTTTAGATCCCCTGAACTATCTGCAGATTTCAGAAAAAGAGGACACACTGGACATCATTTAGTGGTAGATAAATCCCTTCATTAAATTAAAAAAAAACACAAACGAACAAAAAAACTGAGTCAAGGAGGAGAACTGAGTTGCCCAAGGTCATCTAGAAAATGTGTACAGAGTTAAGAAGAAAGCACAAATCAGAAAAGCAGGTCTAATTTGAGACTAGTTTAGTCCTCTTTCCACCAAGAAATATCCACTCAGAACACTGATGCATTCTTGATGCCCTATAAAGTATGCCCATTCTTGGCAACAAATTTTGGGAGCCCTAATCTACATTTATGCAGCATTCTGAGATCCCGAGATGGAAGATGCTGTAAAGTGAAAATCATTGCTGTTATTCTTGGCGAGCCTACACAGACTGACAACAGCTGGCACAAACAGATGTGGTCCACAGAGGATTCTGTCAGGCTGTGCTGGTGCCATCTCTGTGCAAGGCTCCTTTTCCTCGACTAACAAAGGCTCTTTCTCCTCAGTTTCTGCAGACCCCATAGCTTCTTTATACAGGTAAGTACAGAGTCCTAATCAAGCTGGCCTCAATCTCTCCTCTCTCCTTTTATCTTAAAACTACTTTCTAGTGATATGCCTTTCAGAGAGAAATACTTCTGTTACATGGTGAATTTCCTCTTGTTCAAGGGCCTTATACAATGTCCAAGCATTGCAATAATAACATTTATAGTCACTACTCTGTATACTCTGTACGTGTGTGTATTATGTCCTTTGAAGTAATAAGTCCTTTTTGCTCCTTCACTTTACAGGTGAGGAAACAGACACAGAGAAGCTAAATAACTAGCTCAAATTCACACAACTGGTGTAAGGAGGAAGGATTTGTATACAATCATACTGATTCTAGAAACCGCCACCCAAGTTTTAGTAACTAGAGATTAAGACTTGAAAGGATCGGGTCCAGAGTGTCATTCTAATCAGAATGAAATGTTTGATATAGTGTCATGAATATACAAAGGGTTATTTTTACAACATCACCATGAATATTATCAAAAAGTCTATGTTTCACCTTCTCTACCATTCTAAGTATCCTGAGTAACAGGTAGGAAGAGCAAGCTATTACTAGCTTTATTCTTTTTCTAATCAAGAAATGTGATACAGTGACTGACTCAGGTGTTTCAGCAATGCCTCACTCTCTTGACAATGCTAAATGTTATGGACTTAGCCTCCAACATTTCTTGAATATAAAGAGAGTCTTTTGGAGAAGAATAAGTAACTAGATGTTCAAGTACATAGAAAACAGTAAGGATCACATTGTTTTATTTATGAGATGTAACCCAGTAAGCTTCTAATCAAGAAAAAAATTAAACATAACTGAGAAGATGACAATATATAATACATTTATTCAAAGAACATTTGCTGAGCGCGTACTCAGTACTAGCACTAAAATAATTAAGACATGGATCCTGCCCTCTAGGAGATATAGCAGAAAATTTTAGACATCTCCGAAGTAAAATTGTTTAATCATTGCTATCAGAACACAGAGAACAAGGAGATAGTTCAAACTGGGGAAATGAAGGGACACTCACAAGAAAAGGTGGCATTTTAATCAGTCTTGGAAGAAGGTGGAATTTGAACATCCAGAGATGTAGCAAGAATGATATTCCAAGTAAAGACCACAAAAGGTATACACGAGAGTTAAGTGACGAGTTCTTACGTTTCATTTCAGGTAAAAATACATGTAATTGACCTATAGCTCTCATGTGTCCCTCTATGTTCCTTTCTTTCAGTGTCTACACTATGCATGAAGGTGTCAGTAATATTTTAGTGACAGTGAGGGAACTGTCTGCGGGTACAGTCAACCAATGTGTGCGGCAGCATGGGATAAGGTGTCTGCAGATCAGCTCAGGCCCCTGGCAGGGCAGGTCACCTGTTCCAGAGCAGGGCAAACACTACTTACTGAAATATATGATTTTTGCTGATCTTAAAAAATTATTGCTTTAATGAGAAGCTGAAGGAAATGAGCATCTAAGTGGCTGTGATGATTTCTGATGCTAACAGCTCAATACTTGAAGAAAGGCCAGGGTAGAGAAACATGAGTGTCCCAAGATTTTGTTACAAGGGCTCTGATGACACATAGAGGGTGAGAAGAATGATGGAAGCTGTTTCTGTTTGTTTGTTTGTTTTTACAGGTTCCATAGAGTTACGTGCAGTTTTTACATAAAAGCATGGCTGTAAGTTTCCAGGAGTTCTCTCCATTTCCTCCTTAGGCATCTACGTACCAGTGGATATGAGGCACCATCACACAAAGTCAGTGTAATCATAAAGCCAAACTGAAAAAAACTCAATTGTAATTTGAAATGCTTCAAATGCACCTCATCCTTCCAACCTTCCAACCTCCCGTTAGGCAAAGTACTCTGATTGCCCTCATTCAACGATGAAGAAATTACATCAGAGTTGTAAATAGAGTGCTCAAAGTGTTGCAGCCAGGATTCAAACACGTCTATATTCCATGGCCTTAACTGCTACATCATGTGTGGTACTGCAATTGATGCATTGTGAGTATGTTTTCTCTTTTCTACTTTCTAAACTTTTGGCTATGTTGTTATGTTGGTCTCATAACTAAAAACTAAAATGTGTTCATCCAAATTGCATTTACTGAGTGAGCAAAAGGAGGCAGATACTGTATTAGTCAGCATTTTGATAATAAAGGTAAGGATAAAATTAGAAATGCAAAACACCTCATGACACAGTTGCTTAAATTGACACTAAATGTAGCCGATACTATTTCCTCTCTATGGAAAAGACATGGATAGAAATATCTTGAAGGGTAAAAGAAAAGGTCTTAGATGAAGATAAAAACAATGATAAGAGATAACCATAATTATCAACCAAAAATGTGCAGATATCGTGCTAAATAGATGATCTACAAATTGCATGTAATATCATTAAACCTCTGCAAACGAAGTAACAGAGGCCTGGGAAAAGTTAAATAAGTTCCCTAAAGTCTTGAAAGTAGCACAGGAAGAGCCAAGACTCAAATCCAGGTCTCTCTGGCTCTATTATTTGTGTTCTTCACCACCATACTACCTCTAGAAGAAGGAGAGTGATGTGGAAAGACGAAAGAATGTTTTACTCTTCTCTTATTCTACCTAGTTCTGACTATAGGGATTTTGGTATTTATAGAATCCGTCTATATTTTACAGTGCTATTTATCATCCTTTAAAATGTGTTATTGCTTGTGCTCAAAGGGAACATAGAAATTAGGCCAACCTCTCACTTCCAACTTGTAGATTAAAGAAATTTGGAACATTTTTGGGAGGCATTAGAAAAATTAAAGGTAAAATTAGGAAATAAATGAAAACTCTTTAAAAAAGTGGAACTATCCTTTTGAAGCAAAATATTATTTTTCATTTCAAAGAGCAGTTCATACTAGCATTACTACGGCAAACTTAGAAGCTTACAGGTTTAGGTTTACAGAGCATTAACTTCCAAAGGGAAAGCCTAACCCACAGCCAACAGTAAGGAGGTCAGATTGAGACTGGTATGCCATATACCATAATGAACACTAGAGTCTAAAGCCAGAAGACTAGGATTTAAGCCTTAATCTGACACATACTAGTCACATGACCTTGCATATGTCATATAACCTTTCTAGACCTCACTTGTCTATTCTGGATCATGCGGGTTCTATACTTCACAAGCTAGGCTTGCAGACAACTACCCTTGGAAGAATATAAATGTTTAACAGTTTGTCAAATTTAAATATTAACAATATCTTGAATAGAAGACATGAACTATGACGGAATAGGTTTACCTGTGATTCAAGTCAGGGAAAAGACAGCGATTTCACAGGTCAGGGAAGCATATCTTTCCTGTCTTAGAAATCCTGTTCTGAATTTCCTCAGCTCACTCACTGAGCCAAAAAATGAGCTCAGAACTCCTGATCATATGAGACACAGACAGACAGTACTAATATCTTTCTCCCAGGTTCTCTCATGTAACACCAAACCTCTTACAAACAGATGGTACGAGAAGCTCTATGACTCTGAGCAAATCACCTTCTTGAGTCTCGATCTCTCCAGTGGTTGAATAGATATAGCGAAGGGTACTAAATCTAACCATGTGGAAATCAGACTTTATTAGGAAGGACTGAGACGATATATTGTGAAAATGCTCTGGAAACAATAAAATGTCAAACAAAGGCCAGGGACAGCCAACACCTCTCTTTAAGCCACTGTGAGGACCTAGTCACTTGGAAATATAATTGATTACACAAGCACAGGCAAATCAACTTCTCTTGCCAAGATTCACTGCCCTTGGTAAAATAACAGCATTTTGGCCAGAGAGGAAATTTCATCATTTTCCTTTGACTTTGGTTCTGACTTTTGCAAGATGCATGTCTAGAATTTAGGAACTGTAGTTTACAGCATGGGACTGGACTATAGTTCAGAGCCTGGAGTGAGCAACTTGATCACTGGTTAGCTGAGAAGAGATCTGCTAGCTACAGACCCCAGGCCGAAATCCCCCCAACCCTGACGCACCAGAGTACACAGGCTCTGTAACTGGCCAGGCAGCAGAAGAGTACTGAATGCCTAATACATGCCCAGCACTGTGATACAGAAAGAAAAAGGTTTACAGAGCTCCTGCTGTGTCAAGTACATCCTATCCTTCTCTCATTTAATCTTTCTACCTCCTCAATGAGGCAGGCACTATTAGGCCTAATTTACAGATCAGTTGGTGGAGGTGACTAGAGTAAAAATAATAGAGCTGGGATTGTAATCCAGGTTTAACTCTGACTTTTTGTCAGTTGAACAAAAGTGCCTGCCCTCCAGGAGCTCACAATCTAGTGGGAAAGTCAGAAAAGCAACTCAATAGACTGTGAGCTCCTTGAGGGCAAGGACTACGTTTTATTCTTTCTTGTATCTTCAGAGTCAAGCATGGTGTCTGGCATGCAGAAGGTGCTCAGTTAGTGCTTGCTGAATGAATAAACCACAATCGGATGAGTTCCCTCCTAAAATAAAAATCTAATCATATTACTCCTCTGTGTTCACAAACCTCTGCTGGCTGTTCTTTATCAATCCCTTGAGTGTTACTTAAAAGAGTTTTTTGCAGCCCTACCTCCATGACCTCTACTTACATGATTCATTGCCTTCCACAATCTCTGTGTACCACCTCCATATCCGCCGACCATCCTGGGATGGTGTTCAACAAGTGTTTATTGAATGAACAAACGGATATGAGAAGGGATAGATTTGTGCTACACACGAGCCATGGATATAAAAATATCTTCTGAACACCAAGGTTAGATTCATCCATTAGGAAGCTTCACAGAAGACAAGACAATTGATTTGGGCCATCTAACTCTAAAATTTCTAAGGCCAGATGACATTGCATAGGGAAAATTCAATCTTTCTTTTTACTGTTAATTAGA
This sequence comes from Pteropus alecto, assembly GCF_000325575.1. NCBI lineage: Eukaryota > Metazoa > Chordata > Mammalia > Chiroptera > Pteropodidae > Pteropus > Pteropus alecto. Next base: position 6,290,056 of record NW_006494611.1, on the reverse strand, counting down.
TAAATGACATCAGAATAAACATTTTTCTTTAAATCAGAATATGAGCCATGCCAAATTCCATCTTCTCCCAAAAGATATGGGTGTAGGCCAAAAGCCTATCATATACATTGTTTTTCTTCTCCTAAGTACTTAGGGAAAATTAAGTCTCATTTGGCAAGCAGTGGCTCTCAGCAAGGTCATGGTTCTTCAGTAGCAGTGTTTGGGGCAGTTAAGGTAAGGACTATGTTTTTCAAAAAGAAGAAACTTCAGCCATCTTTGAAAATAAGATACCTGGTTAACCAGGAGAACATGGGAATATTCAAAGCTTTGGTTAAGAAATCAAAAAGAGTCAATAAGAGAGCGGGAGACACTCCAAAGTTAGCTCTTCCATCCTTGAACCCAGTATTGCATGGACCATATTGCACTTCATAAGGAGACAAGACATCCGCCTCTGTTATACTGAGATGTCAGGCATTACTCAGTTTGCTCATCTGTAAAATGAGGCAGCTGAAATTGAACTAGATAATCCCCTGTAATTTGGAAACTGAAAATGAGAAAGCATGGAGAAAAGAGATAATTTGTAACCAAGCATCCAAATCTAAAGACTCATAAGAATGCCACGGAATTCCTTTATTATTCTGACCTTTAAAGCTAAGAAAATTTGTCCTTTCAGAGAGCCTGACATCGAGACTCTCACGTCAGTACATATATTTCACCCCAGCAGACATATACCAGGTGCTTTTGCTGTTGCGCAAGCTAAAGTCTTAAAGCTCCTGCCTAATATCTTTTTGAAGATTAGAAGCAACTTTCACATCCTTGATGTTGAGGTCCTCATCCTTTTTTTCTGTACTGCCTGCAAATGCCACACTGAGATAAGAGATAGAGCAGAAGCAAAGCTTCCGCTAGATGAACACACTTGTTGAGTCTATCTTACATCATTGATTCTTCTAATGGTTGCCCTCAGAACATTTCCATTTCCTCCCTTGGCTTGCCCATCCTCTAAGTCATGGGTTCTTTATCCTGGCTTATCACTTGGGGAGCTTAAAAAATAACAATTTCCACCCTCCCACTCCCCAGAAGAACAATTAAACCAGTATCTCTGGGGGTGAAGCTCAGAAACTGATGTGGTTAAAAAGCTCCCAAGTAATTCTGATGAGCGATGGAGACAAGAACAAGTGCTAGGTTAAACACTGGAGATCACACACTGTGTTAACTCCTCTATCTTTTTCATCGTCTGGCATTTCTCTGGGGAACCTTCCGTCCACCCTGCACCCATGACACTCATTAGATTTTTCCCAAGAGACAGTTGTCACGGTAAGACCTGCAAGAGAGAATGTGGGGACAAGTGGGAGCCACTTGCCTTAGTTTAAAGGAGTGAGAACTGTCTATATCTTCCGTTTATCATCACTGCCTTTGGTATAGGCCAGTGGCTACATAAAATCATTCAGAGGTAAAGTCATGTACTTTAACTGCATGAATCATCTTCAAAGGTTCAATATTGATAACTGTTGTAATCAATAATAATAATGGCTACATTTATTAGGCACGTATTATGCGCAGGGCACTGTGCTAAATGTTGTAAATAGACTATTGCATTTAATAATCCAACAATCCCTGTGAGGCAAGTATAGTTAACAATCATTATATAGATGAGGAAACTGAGGTTCAGTGAGAATAAAGCATGGCACATTCTGGCCAGAGTTGCCTGACTCCAAAGCCTACAATCATACACGTGACGATATCCTGACCTAATTACTATTTTCACAGAGATGGAGGGAGAATAAAGCTCTCCGTATGTGAACATTTGACTCCAAGAATAAGAAGTCATCCTTTGAACCTGTTTACATGCCTGATAACATCCCTGACACTGGCCTAAATAAAAGTCATACTGTGTGGGAAAATGGGGTGAGGTGGTTGGTAGCGGCAAGGAAGTTTAAAAATTTTTAGAAGAAAATCAGTTGGTAACTTCGAAGTGTTTTAGGCATAAGTGAGAGGGCTGGCAGCTAACCTCAACACAGGCAGTGTTCGCAAATGTTGTTCCCAAAGATTCAAGTGGCAGTCTGAAAAAATGAGCTGTGCAGTGGGCTTGTTTTGCTAGTTGATCAAGAAAGCTTCATGGAGAAAGGAAGAGAAGCTGCAGCTGTGTGTGAGTGATTGGAACTGATGCCAAGGAAGGCCAAAATGCTTTCCTCAGCACTTTGCCCTTCTCATTTCTGGCTACCTCTTCTCAGCGGAGATGTATCCCTATGTAGGAAGGGGTAAACCAGAAATCATTTTCTTTAAGAAGAGTAGAGAAGGTTGACCAATAGAGCAAGAAACATGCATGCAACTCAGAATTCTTTGGTTCTAATGGGACACGAGGTTGTACTAAAGCAAACAGGTTGAATTTGGGAAGTTTTCTTCACCAACAGAGGCAAATAGTGTCTCAGATCAGCAGGTTTTAGCCGTTACCTTCTTGATCTCAAGTGGAGTGCTGCTGCTGTGGATATGAAGCATGCTCTTCTTGCCATGCTGGCCTCATAACTGCCTGGTGGCCTCACTTAGACAAATTAGATGAGGTGATGGGCTCCCTGACTTTCAAAGCCTCTTGTATTCTGGCACTAAGATTTGTTTTGAAACTTACCTTCCACTTAGCTATACTTCCTATTCCAGACCCGTCTACTTACTATACTCTCAACACAACCACAGAGGCTATATTGAACCTCAAGCTCACTGCTTTCATATGTACACTGCTATGAATGCCAAGAGCCAGACATTCCTGACCATGCTCTTTGGGGTCACTGCAAATCCTAGTTTAGATGCCTCATTCTTTGATCCACTGAGCCCATAGCCCCTCCTCTTGCCTCGCAGAGTACAGCATGGTAGTTGAGAGCACAAACACCAGAGCCCGCCAACTAGATCCACTGCTACTGACTAAGTGACCTTGGGCAGATTACTTACTTACTGTCTCTGTGCCCCAGTTTCCTCAGTGCAAAACGAAGATAATCATAGTACCCTCATATTTCTGAGGGCTCTTTTGAAGATGACATAGGTCAATAAAGTACATGGAACAGTGCTTGATATATAATAAATGCTATATAAGTATTGAAAAATAAATTAGTACCTCTTTTGAGGCAACAATTACTGTCTAGCCAGTAGTTTAGTTACATGCTTTTAGCACAATGTGGGGACTCTTAAGGGTTTGTTTTGTTAACGGTGTCTGCACTTTCTATAGCATGGGCCCGGCACCTGACCCACAGAAGACAAACAGTAAATGTTCAGTGAATTGAAATGTGCTGAATTATTGGATAGCAATACTGCATTCCTATGATTCTGCAAACTGAATACCAAAGAAAGAGGCTTTGGCTAAGTTTGAGTACCTTCGTTATCCAATAGCATGCTCCCAATAACAAAGAGAGAGAACTATCAAAAGAAAATTTTGTTTTTCTTGGAGTGTTGTATAATTTTGGTCTCATATTAACATGCCTCAGGGAATAAAATATGTATTTACATAAAAATTTCTGGTAATAGCATCTTGAAAAGTAATTAAATGAAACAACAGATTCTATCTGCTGAGGGCTCTGTTTCCAACAGTAGGTATGTGACCATTTTCTGAAGTGAGACATGTGACAATGTCCTGAAGTGAGACTTGGACAGCTGCTCCCCGCAAACAGCCTTTATCCATGAGCCACAGTGAAGGACCTAGCTCACCTTTGACTTCTGGAATACATAAATATCTGAGGAATATGCGAGAACCTAGCAGGCATTAGATTCAGTGACATAATTCTACGGGTGAGGTAAACATAGGTGTTTTATAAAGTAAGAAAGCATACTTCCTTCCTCTTCTCTGCCAGCTTCTCTCCCCAAGAAAAGCTCAAGAGAGAATTTTGCAACTAAGAACCTGAAGAAGATTTTAGAAATTGTCTAGTTTAACGGTTCTAAATCTGGTTGCCCCTGGAGCTTGGAGTGTCCATAATAACTGTATAATAGAGCTTCAGGGGTTGATTTCAATTTTAATGAGCCTAAAAATATACAAGCATTTATCTGGGATTAGACTGTTTATTGCTAGATTATCAACTCAGTGACATTGGTTACGTTGTTCTACATAGTTTTGATTGGTCAATGTGTATGCGCCTTGGAGTATAAAAACTGGAAAAAAATAATATATATTTACTTAATAAATGAGGTTTGCTGTGCAGAAGCTTCAGCACAAGGAGCTTAAACTACAATAATAAAATGAAGCCTTCTTGTTGATGAGAAGGTCCAGGCTGAGATTAAACTAACACAACTCAGATTATCTGACTCTAAGTCTAGTATTTCATTAACTATGTCATAGATGATACTTCTGATTAGAAGGCCTGAGCAGGGATGTTATTGTATCATTGCGCCTATCTTTATATTTTGTGTGTAATGTCTTTGCACCCACGGAATGCAATTTCATGACCCTCCTTCTGTTTACTTACACTAGCTTTCTTATTACAGTAAGTTAAACATATAGATAACTAGAAACACACAAACATAAACAACTCCCCCCATTAACTGACCATTCATTTTCATAAACTTATTTTTAACAAATTTTATGGGGCTTTCTCTCATTTTGGGTTTTTTGCTTTTCTGTAAGATTAGGAAGTAATCAGGGTGTACAATCAAAAACCCAGACGGGAGAGGCAGATGGACAAAGAGCAGCAGCTTTTACAAACTGTTTCCCTAGGAAACCAGGCAAAAAGCAGAATTTTGACCAAATATAGAACTGGCAGTCAAAATGTGGAAATAGAAACTTTGAGTCGTGGACTGGTGGGAAACCCCAGCAGCCCATCTCGGCAAACCACATACAGGAGGTGAAATCAAAGTAGAGGCATGTTTCGTTGGGCAAATCCAGTAAGCTTACAGGACGTGCACTTCCCCAGTGATAATTCCGGGAAGAGAAGTGCACGTGGTTCTCCAGTGAGTGTCCTGAGTCATTGATGAGAAAGGAAAAAGGAAAGAGATGAGTTCTGCTGCAACCGAGAAGCCCAAGTCCATGGACTACAGCCGGACTCATGTTAAAATGCACAATCTGACTTAGGAGTTTGGATAGAGGTCCCTTTCACCTCGTTATGATTTGTCTGAGTGAATATGAAAAGAAGCCTAGGAGAGTTCCTGGGCTACTCACTGTCGATGTCACAGAATCTGTGATAACATGTGGCTTAAAATATCCTTTGTGCAGTTTTTCACTGACTCATCCCTACACACATGGGCTTTAGATAAAAATGAACGCTTGCTTTCTCTTGTATTTTAATGTAGGATCTTATATCACTGGACACCTTATTCTCCTGCATAGTCATCTTGTTTTAAGATAAAAGAAAACAGAGAGGTATCTGAGAATAGAAAGTGACTGTTGCTATACCTCAATTTTGTTGCCAAGTACAACATACATGTCTCCAGTTCCTTCCATGCATTAAGGCTTTAAGGGGGTGCCACTTTATTGGCTAATGGGTATGTACCAAAACTGTCTGCAGTGATAGAAAGAGAATGCATGTGGTGCCTGGCTGCTGTTCAGTAAAAAATGATACTTCATTTGGATTTCAAGGTCATTATTGACATCCTTGGATATTCAGTACAACTCAGTAATTTGCATGGGTGTTTACTCTGCTTGCCAATGTGAGCTACAATTAGGGTGAATATAAACTTTTTGCAATAACAACCCAGCATAGTCCTACTCCTGAAATGCCCCCTGTTCCACTTCCCTCAAGTCGTTTGCACTTGCCAAAGTAACCATAACAAACCCTGCTGCATGTCGCTTGGCCTTGGCCTTGGCCTGACCAACCAACAGCCCTGACAGGCACTGAGGATGGTCAGGGCAGGGAGAGCCTACACAAGTAATTAACAAGAGACTGGAAAAGTACAAGTTGAGAACTGCGTAGTGTGTGTGTGTGTGTGTGTCTGTGTGTCTGTGTGTCTGTGTGTCTGTGCACTGATACATATAGTAATAAAGGTGTGTGTGTGTCTGTGTGTGTGTCTGTGTGTCTGTGCACTGATGCATATAGTAATAAAGACAAAAAGAAGAAAAGAAAGGCTTTTCCTCCTAAAAATTACACAATCTGTTACCATTGGATTGAAAAGTCAATTTCTTGTGTACGCATCACGAATTTAAATTTGGAAACAAATTTTCCTTGTGTGACATTTCTTGCTTTGCTATTAACATAGCAAATTCCCAGAAGACAGAAAGAAAGAATATGAAAACAGAAAATCTGAGTTTAAGTCACGGTCTGGCCAATAACTAGCTATGCAACTTTGAGCAGGTTTGAAGGCTTCAGTTTTGCTACCTGCAAAGAAAGTGGATTTACTATGGATATTGTATTCACTTCACAAGGTTATAGTGAAGATCAAATGAGGTAATATCTTTATTCAACTAACAAATATTTATTGAGCTTTCTTTTCTTGTCAAGCACTGTTCAAGGAGCTGAAGATATTGTCGAACACAATGTCTCTGCCTCACAGAGCTTACATTCACTTGTGTGCAATGTGTGTGCATGTACACTATAACCTTGTGAAGTGAGAGAGAGAGAGAAAGAAAGAGAGAGAGAGCGAGAAAGCAATATACAATACATACATATTAAAAAGATACACATGCATATATACATTATACACCCATGTATACAAATATCAGGATAGCGATGAAGACTATGAAAAATACATGTGAAAGAAATTGTAAATAGTAAAATGGCATACAAGTCAAACTATTATCTAACGTTATTACATTAGGGACCTAGATATAAGCTATCTGTAGTTGTAATCTTTCCTTTCCTCCCTTCCTCCCCTCCCCTCCTCCCTCCCTCCCTTCCTTCCTTCTTTCCTTCCTTCCATAGTATTGGCTAAGAGCATACCTTGAGAACTGCATTAGAATACAGTTGAGAACTTCATTAGGGTGCAGATCTCTAAAGGAAGTAAATTAGAAGCAGATCCAGCCTTTAGGAAGCTTACAGGTGGCATAAAGGCATATATAAATTACTATCGTCCTAGGTACATAATGATAAAAGTCATCTCAGAGAAGAGTAGATCTAATGCCATGGAAATGCTTCCAGAGAGAGACCACTTTCCACTTGGGAGGGAAAAGGTTTAGGAGGCACCTCCTGGAGGTGAGTGAAATGCAGAGCCTAGGGCAGAGAGGGCTTTCCAGGAAGAAAGGAGTAAACAACAGGAGTATATCCTAACATGGCCTGGTGACACTGGATGGCTCCCAGTGTACAAAAGAGAAATTAATCTCAGAAGATAGAGCAGGGAATCTGTCAGCTCTCCCACATTGGAGAATCAGCTTACTTAATGTTCTCAGCTCCATTTACTTGGTAGCAGAAAGTCCTTATTTCTGCTGGGAAACTCAACTCTCCAGCCTCCAAGTCCCGGTCTTAATCAGAGCAAAACAAGATCTCTGTTTCATAATAAAATTTCCCCTAATTTTGGAATTTTTCATAACTATTTTAAAGGGTCCTTTTGGTAATAATGGCACAATGATCCTTTTAAAGATAATTTCTAAGAAAATGATAAGTAAGAGTATCTTCTTCTTCTGGGTCTGCAGCTCTACTTACTTCCTAAAGATAGCTTTCGAGAAAGCCAAAGCCTTTCCTACAAATTTAAGTAAGTGATTCTTTTTTTTCTTTTTGCTGCTGGTGTCTGCATGCATCACTGTCATTTTCTGCTACTGATTTGGGGATAAGGTTGAGTAGTAAGAAAATGTTCTTCCATTACTGCAGGCATCTGTATTATGAAGTTAGAAAACTAAAGTTATGCTTTTTGGCTTTATTTCAAACACCCTTCTTATGATGAAGGGTGTGAACTGGAAATAAAGATGTCTTCTTTCAATTGAGAGATTGTGAGCATTCTTGCTTGATAGTCCAAATAAATGGAAGAAAGATGCCAACAGTATGTGGCTCCAAATCAGCATATTCTTAAAGCCACAGAGAACTGAGATAATCTGAAATGATCCAATTTAGAAACACTTCTCTAATTGTTAGGATTTAAGAACAAAATCCGAGCAGACAGTAAGAAAGCACATGGTCATAGTCCAAGTTTCTGATTTCCCTGAAAATTGGGAAAGAAAAAAAAATGTTGATGATGAAGGAGGAGGAAGAGGCGCAGCCTCAGCTCTGTTTGTAAAATAATCATTTTAACAAACTCCAGAATAAAATGATTCTTTCTTCTGTTGGATGCTCTTTTAGTTGCACCAATCATTCAGTGCATAGTGACTTATAGTTAACAATTCTAATGACCATTTTGTTGCTTCTTCCTCATACCAGAGGAGATTAGAACCAAGAAACATTAGAAGGTGGTGGTGGTAAAAGACTCTGAGAGGCAGCACAGTGACAGCAGAAATGGCAGATGACAGCCTGAGGGGACAGCAGAGAAAAATTACTGAATTTCAGCAAAGCACAATAATGAATGGTCATAATGATGACCTTGAGTCATCAAGAGGTTTCAAATACTTAGAAAGGCCTCTGTGGAAGGAGAGAAATATGAAATGTATTTTAATAAGGTTTTCATCCAAAGCTATTAAAATTTATTATTATTATTATTATTATTATTATTATTATTATTATCTCTG
>NW_006494611.1:6243693-6281504 GCF_000325575.1 Pteropus alecto | reverse complement strand
TAAAGTCTAAGCTTCATTTAAAAATCAGGTATAAGGTACAAAGTGACTATACAGAGCATCTATATTAACACATTCAATTGTACAAGAAATTCATCAGTTCCCCGTAGAGGTCAAATAGTGTTAAAACTAAACACAACACACACACACACACACACACACACACACACACACACACAGAGTATTCAGTCTTGGCAAACTAAAGCAGGATAATGATAAATAAAGACTAAAATGCTATTTACTTGGCTAGAATGGACACAATAAAGGCAAAAAGAATACCATAATTTTAAAAACAGGTAAAAGGACACAATCTTAAAGGAAGTGGCTCTTATTATATTCTTGACAGTAAAAAAATAATGAATGAACTTTTCTGTAGATTTTCACAATTTACAAACACACTTGTGCCATTATCTGCATTTCTTTTAACCACTTTGTAAAGTGGGCCATTCTATGATTGCCATTCTATACCCGATGAGTCTGAGGCATCGCAGCAGTTTAGGAGTTGGCCCACAGTCACAAGGTTGCTGCAGCTGCAGTGTCCAGCTCTACTGAGTTTCAACCCCCTATGCTTTCCTTTGCCCAACACTACTCCCTTAGTCAGAGGCATCTCTGTCCAGAGATACCTCAAAACTCATGTTGTTACCATTATTATGAGTTGCCTATTAAATGCCAGCCACTCTCTGTGTTTTCTCATTCAATTTTCGCGACCAATTTGTAAAGAAGAGATTATTAATCCTCATTCTTCACATGAGGAAACAGTTATTGGAAAGATGAAGTTACCTACCTACATCAGCAGACTTATAATCTAATTTAGTCTGGCCTTCTTTTTGTGTATCTCTTTTCTTCTTTCCAAAAAACTCAGGATTTATCTCATTTAATTATATTTTTCCTTATAAGAGCATGTTCTAGGCCTTATTCATCTGCATACCTAATGTGGTACACAGGTTAGCAGTGGTGTACAGAATATGTTAGCGGAATATATGGTGTATGAATAATAAAAAGAGCATAAAATTTGGAATCAGAAAGATGAGGATTTACATTTCTTCCCCATCATTTCTGAGCTACGCATTCTTGGGAAATTTCTCATAATGTTCAGGGATTCTACGTGCTCACTTAGTGAGGCAAAATCATATGACATATTCTGACCAGAAATCAACCAATACTTCCCTCATTAAGTTAGGGTCCAAATGATTTCCTCACATTTTTGGGGTGACCCATTCAGAAAGGTTTTAGAAATAGTTTAACAAAATGCTTAACCTATAAAAATAAATCTGAGCTATATATAAGCTACCCCAAATGTAATATCCTTCATGGCAGATTTGTTTGTTACACTAACATTTAAGCATCTTCATTTGTTCACTCATTCATTCATTCATTCATTCATTCATTCATTCATTCATTCAAAACTGAGGGAAACCTTCTGTAAGACAGCGCCATCATGGAAACAGGCTCCAAAGAAGAGGGATCTGCTGATATTGGAACAGAAACTAGAGTAATGTGATGAGAGTATGAAGAAAGACATATGAAGTGATGTTTCTGGGAACTTTTCAAATAGCTTGTCATCTAGCAGTTGGTTGGGTAAGTAAAGAAATGCTAGAGAGCACAGCTGAGGTTTTGGCAATTTCCCACAGACACGGTATGACCAAATTGGGGCCATGTTTGGGCCACAACTTGTTTTAGAATAGGAGGATCCTCTGTCATTTCCAAATGGTCAAGCTCCTGTCTTCCAATAAACTACACGAGGGTTGCCTAGGTGAAAGAAGCAGCCCTGATGTAGACATCTCTAGCATTTAATGATTTTAAGATTCTTAGTGTGCTCTAATTGCCCATTTCATTACACAGACATATATGAATTAGTTTAATATGGCCAGTTCGGGTGCCCGCTCCACTTCTGTAATTCTTCAGGATTGACCTTTTAAAATGGCTGCTTTATTTTAAGACTCCTCTTAATGTGATTTTTAATGGAATTTCACTAGTATGCAAATGAGAGAAGCCTAAAAGATGATCATCCCTATTTCCTAGCAGGAGAAGTTCTGTTATGCCATCTATGACATAGCTATAGGAAGATTTAAAAACAGCTTTCAGAGAAACTCATCTTCGTATAATTCAATTGGATTCAACAAGTGTTTGTCAATGATTTTCAACCTTATCCATCTTCCTTATAGAGTCAAAGAGCATCTCCCTCGAAGAGATACCAGAAACTGAGGGGCACATTTATGACCTACAAAAAGTCACAAATAAATCAACTTTTAAAATACCCTTAACAATTTTTGAGGATTGGATAACAAGCCTCATACACTTAGTTAACTATTAAGTAGAGAATAAAAGATGAAGAAAATGGTGATTTCTAAAAATAACACGATTGTATTAACTATTACTGTATAACAATGAAAACTTCGTGGAGTAAAAGAACATACATTTATAAGCTCACGGTTTCTGTAGGTCATGATTACAAGTCATAGCTGAATCCTCTGCTTAAGGGTCTCACAGGCTGCAAGCAGGTCATCAGCCTGGGTTGGGGTCTTACCACTAGGCTCGACTGGGGAAGTATCTGCTTTCAAGTTTCTGTGGTTGTTGGCAACATTCAGTTTTTGCAGGCTGCTACACTGAAGGCTTCAGTTTCTTTCTAGCTACAGGCTGCCCTGAGTTCCTTGCCACATGGCCATCTCCATATGGTGGCTCATAACATGGCAACATATTTCTTCAAAGTCACCAAGAGAGAGAGTGTCCTCTCAGGATGGTGTTACAATCTTATGTAACATAATTATGTATAAGTAACCATGTACATCTCATCATCTTTGCTTTATTCCATTGGTTAGAAGCAAGTCATAGGGCCTGCCCACACTCAGGGGGAGTTCCATACACAAAGTAGTGAAACCCGGGAGGTAGCTGAGGGCCACCTTAGAGTCTATCTGCTTTCGTGACATTTTCTGCTTTCTGTGTAAGCATCTTTCTATGAGGCCACATTGGTCTTAAATGAGAAAAAGAGGGGCTTTCATTTCCTAATTAAGAGAATCTTTAGGCGTTGATGTCAATTTTACCCTGTCATAATTTGTTTGAAATAGAATGTGTATTTTTCCTTTGTAAAGTACAAAGATAAAGAATGGTAAATAATGGAGAAAACAATTTTTGTTGATGATGTTGTATAATTCTTTCACAATAGAACTGGGCACTTCAGAGATTTTTTTGTTTTTGCTTTTGAGATACATTCATCCTCTTATGAAGTTCAACCTTGAACTCAACATCGGTGCAAATGGCCTGGTCTATACCTACCTTAAATCACCTAAGAAGTGGAGACACTCACAAAGGCAACTGAATCACTTAATTAAGGGTTGGTACAACCTGCCCTTGGGATAAAGTGTAGCTGTTTGAACAATTTGGTGCACCCTCTCAAGAAATATAAGGGAGGATTTTACCTAGAGCATTTCCACCAGAATATGGTAGTGACCGCTATCGATTTTCTCTCCAACATGTTCCTTTTTTTAATGCTTTCCTCTTAAAAATATTATATTTTCATCTAGTCTACCAAAAAATAAATTCTAAATTAGAGATGAGAAATCTTTAGTTCTAGTACTCTTTCTTTTTAATAAAAAGGGCAATTTCAATTACCAAAATTTAAAACTGGCTTCCGATGTAAGAGGAAGGGATATAGCAGCATAGACATTAAAGTACAAGAAAACGGAAAACTGAAAATTAAGAATTCTGAATACATTATTCCAGAGTGTTTTCTATAACAAGGTCAGCCTTCAATATTTTTGAGGAGAAAGAGCACACTACTCTTGATGCATATTAAGGTAGTTATTATATGTTCATGTAATGCAAAGGGCAATTAGAGCACACTAAGAACTTTAAAATCATTAAATGCTAGAGTTGAAATAGAACTTTATGATCATCTAGCCCAGTCCCTACAATTCCAGGAAGACATGGGGCTTAAGAGAGACTTGCCTAAGAGTAGACAATAAGTCAATGGTGGAACTAGAACTAGAACTATGGTATACTGGCTCCTAAATTTAGCATAGTTTAATGACATCACTTCTTGATTTGTTTTCCTTCATACACAAACATATATACATGATCCAGGAGATACACACTTGAAGCTATTTCTCCAATTTACTTGAGCTGTCTGTTTCTCCTCCTACTTGCCTTCCCTCCTTTCTTTCTTGTGTTTTTATGTCTGCTTTTTTGAACAGGTAAGGAAGTTAAATTAATGAATATAGAAATTCAGGCTACTTGTTCATATCTTACCATTCCTCAGTACTGGTTAAAACCACCCCAATCCTTCTGTGATGCCTTCTCAGTATACTCAAGCCCACGACCGACTTGACACACTGCCTTGTCTCTATCAATAAATCTGATCAGTACCATAAGTCTGAACACTTAAGTTATTTAATTGTTTCAATCCTTCCATCTTATTTATCTATCATCTGGTAGGACTAGCCTCTTTTTTCATGTTATACATATATCTAAGCCGAATGTTAGGTATGTAGAAATCACTTAAAAATATTTCTGGATTAAAACTATAGCTTCATAATCATAATTATTCTAAATAGCTCAGGATCAGAATGGAACCAAAAGGTAATCTTGCCATGACTTACACAATGCAATTTTAATATTATAGTTGCTAAGGCAGCATGCATGCTCTGGGATAGCAAACATTAAAGTAATAAGTATGTCATTACCTCTGAAGGCTCCATTTCCTGGTCCTCTGTATGGTCTTTCCACAAGGTGGAAAGAGCATAGACTTTGAAGTTAGAAATGCCTGGGTTCAAAGCTCAGTTTTGTCATCTATCCTCAGGCAAGGCATTTAATATCTCTGGGCTTCAGATCCCACATTGCAAAGAAGAATGGTAACCCACACTTAGCAGAGTTATCATGAAAATTAAATGAGAAATTGTATAAGAAGAAGTCTAGCCCAAAGTCTATTGCAAATTGAGTACTCATTAAATATTAGTTGTCCTTACTTATCTTCATTAAGACACAAGACTAATTTAACTCAGCTTAGGCCATTCAGGGTCAACAAAATGAAATGAGGTTTACAAAATGAAAAATTTCCTAATCTAAATTATAGTGTGGTATGCTAAAAGACCAATGCATTACTGTATACCTATGGTGGGATGGAGAAGAGGGAGGAAAACTACGTCATTTCTGCTATGAATAAAAAGTGAAAAGAGAGAAAGGAAGGAAATCAAGCACAAAATAGTGAAAATTTACCCTTACCCTTAGTGTTCATGGCAAAGATGCTGGAAAACAAGGAGATTAAGAGTACTAGGAGGAAAGATTATTAGGAACTTGAAAGTTGGGAACTCATTTGTGTCAAAACTAAGAGTTCAAATGTTTCCAATCACATTTTCATAATACTGTTGTATTCCTACTGTCCCAGAATATACTATATAGACACTTAACCAAATATAACTGATTCAGAACAAGGCAATTGAAGAAGTAGGAGAGCTTTCAGGGGAATTCAGTCAACTAAGAGTCAATATATTCCAGAAAGCTGTTGTGCTTGTTATGACATGCCCATGGCTATAATGGGTTGGGAATGTTCTTCCTCACACTATACAGGAATGAGATGCAAATGACCCAGCGGGTATATTTCGCCAGTCATCTCCTGAAAAGAAAGAATCTTACTCAATCTTCTTTGAAGGCAAGACAAAGAAAACAATAATTACCCAAAGGGGGAAAAAAAAAAGGCTCTAATTTTCCTCAAGAGATTGGATTTTGGTTCTGGCCGTATTTCAGTTTGCCTCTTTTTAGTCACTCACTCAAACAAACAAAAACCCTCCAGTTTCAGCAGAGCATGTTAAGTTTTCATTTCCTATCCTCAGTCTGAAGAAACAGCAACTTGGTCCTTTCTCTCCATGTCAGTTAGGAACGGCAAGAAGGTACACAGAATCCAGAACTGTAGGTTCAGGGAGAAAAAGAACGGTCAAGATCAGTGGGTTAAAGTCATTCTGCCAAATGGCCTAACCCATGATGTTTCAAAAAACTCAGAGAAACAGAAAACATGAGTCTAATTATCATTGATATTGTCGATGCTGATTTAAAATGAGGAAGCATCATAAAATGCTGTGTCTATTAATCATAGAGGCTGTATACTGTCAAACCATTTTATAAATATTTAATAATTTATAGCAATGTTGATGTGCGTGAACACATCATCTTTGTTTGACATGATTCTATAGTTGTTTCGTTTGTTTGTTTTCACATGTAGAACCCTTAGTCATTCAAGAGATGATGTAAACTGTCCAAGATCACAGGGGCTCTGAGAATGAAAATAACAGAAAGCATTCTTAATTATGAATTTGTCCAACTCAGATTGAACTTCTCCTAGCTAGAAATAAGCTTTGTCTCACTTGAACCTCCACCGGTTCTTTTATTTGTACCTCTCTATACATATTCATCACTTGTAAAAACATTATTTATATGTTATTTTACTTCCTCTACTTAAACAGATAGACCACGTCACACCCATATTAGTGTCCTAAAAGAAATGGGACTTTTAAGACAGTTTGGGATTCTCAAGAAATGAGTGTCAAGTGGAAGCAAAACAAAATACAACCTCCACCGGTTCTTTTATTTGTACCTCTCTATACATATTCATCACTTGTAAAAACATTATTTATATGTTATTTTACTTCCTCTACTTAAACAGATAGACCACGTCACACCCATATTAGTGTCCTAAAAGAAATGGGACTTTTAAGACAGTTTGGGATTCTCAAGAAATGAGTGTCAAGTGGAAGCAAAACAAAATACCACCACCACAATTAAAAAAAAAAAAAAAAGTTTTATCCTTGGAGATAGAACTTAAAAGTTAAATTTTATGTAATGAAATATATAGCAATTCACATACTGTATCAACTAAATTCCTCCAGTTGCTCTTCTTTCAGAGTCCAAACATTTAGAGGAGAAATTATGTTATTTGTTTATCAGCATCTCCAGGAGAAATCCTAAAAAATGTTGTCAAAGCAGTAGAGAGAAGTGAACAAACTTTTTTTTTTTTTAAAGAGCAAGCGATTTGAGAGCAGGAAAGATACAACTTTCAAAGGCACGGGGAGGTGCTAGGGCATAGGTAGCACTTGCCTATAGCTCCAGAGTTAGGAAGTAAATTGGCTGCAAAATAGAAACAAAATGGTGCATGTAAAATTATGCTTCACGTTATACACACTAAATGGGAGAAAGCAGCAAAGACAAATACTGAATTTTTACTTTTAACACCCCCTATCTCCATGCAATAAGAATAACAAAAACAACACAACTAATCAAAATATTTGTATATATTGAAACAAAATAAAACAATAGCCTAGAAGACAAAAGAGCAAACTCGACAGAGTGAGCCCTGGAGAGTGAATGCAGTTATAAGTGCCCTTCCATTTTTTCCTTCATATACTTTTGCATTGGGTGATTTTTTAAAAAATAACTTTTATAACAATTTAAAACTTAAAGACGAAAAGCTCACTACAATCGGTATTTGGAAAACAGACTGTCTTTTATTAGTACCATGAAAGGTTATAATAAACCTGAGTTCTGCCTTCCAGGAATGCAAATAGCTTCCTCATTTCTACTCCTCCCAGTTCTTACTTAAATTCTCGTACAGTCAGTTCAGACTCATTCAGTCTCTTGATACCTAAAGTGTGATCAGGAAAGCATTCAAAATGCAAAAATGAAAATTAATGGAGGATTTTTAAGCACTTCTGTTTAAGCAATGTTTTGCAAAGAATATATACTTGCTCTTCTGTGGCAATGTTGCCAAAGACCACTGAAGAATCCTTATTTTTTCAAAATTATTAGATGTCCCAAAAATGCAGTAAAGGATGCAAAAAGAGCACAATATTCAGAGCTGTCATTCATAATTAAACAATTAGTCAATATTGCATTTGAATGCTACCTCCAATACTACAGCCATTCTGGATCTGAGGGCCTCTGTACTTCCATCGAATGTGGGGGCTTGTCACAATAATTTGTCTAAAACAGACATCTCGCTTGCAGGAGAGAATAGGTCAACCCCTCTACACCAGTTACATTTAAAAATTAAAATAAGGAATAGCAAAGAATTAAGAAGTTTTTTTTTTTTTTAAATAACATATGGAACTACCTCTTGATCTCTTTTCAACCAGTCATCTTCTTTATGTAACTCCCTCCTACACATGAACATATGTACACATGCATGCACACACACACACATACTAAATAAAAGTGTTAATTAGGTTATCTGCACTTCGGAAGGAAAATCATGTTTGGTACAGAGCAGATCATCAAGCCAAGATATGGAAGCAATATAAATGTCCATCAATAGATGAATGGATGAAGAAGTGGTACAAATATACAATGGAATATTACCCGGCCATAAAAAGAATGAAATCTTGCCCTCTGAAATAACACGAATGAAACTAGAAGATATTATGCTATGTGAAATAAGTCAGACAGAGAAAGACAAATACCATATTTCACTTATGTGTAAAGTCTAAAAAACAAAATAAATGAACAAACAAAACAAAAACAAACTCATAAATACAGAGAACATTTTAATGGTTGCCAGATGGAAGGGGGGTTGGGGGGATGAGTGAAAAAGGGAAAGAAATTAAGTACAAATTGGTACTTACAAAACAGTCATGGGGATGTGAAGTATAATATAGGGAATGCAGTCGATAACATTGTAATAACTATGTACAGTGCCCAACGGATACTAAATTTATCAAGGTGATCACTTCGTAAGTTTAGGTGTCTAATCACTATGTTGTATACCTGAAACTAATATAATATTATATGCCAACTATAATTACAAATATAAATATAATTACAAATATATATAAAATTTGCATGGTAAAAGTGATCACAACTATAAGGTATATAAATGTTGGGTCACTACAATATATACCTGAAACTAATATAATATTGTATACTAACTATACTTAAATTTAAAAAAAAATATAAAAGTAGTTTTGCTGTAAAAGAAAAAGTCAGCTCATGTCATGCCTCAGCTCAGAACCTTCCTGTTCCTTCTCAACTCATTAAACATAAGATCCAAGTCCTCAGCATGGCTTATAATATCCTACAGTATTTGGTTCTTAGCTGCCTCTCTGATCTCATCACCCACCATTCTCTTCTATCATTGTACCCCAGGCACTTGGCTTTTCTTGTGCCTCCATATTTCAAACATGCTTGTGCATCAGAGCCTCGCATTTGTGTTTTCTCTGCCTGGCATGCTATTCCTCAGATCCTTCACACATCTAACAGTTCATTCAAGTCTCAATACAAATGGCACTTAACTGAAAACAGCCCTCCCATAAGCTAATCCACCACACTCCTACTCCATTTTCTTATTCTTTATTTTTCCTTTTAGTGTTTATAATCATTGAACTCAGTGTAGCATTGTTACTTTTTAAATGTCATTGTCCATTTCTCTACCCTCTAGAATTTAAGCTCCACGAGAGCAGGGACTTAATTTTGTTCACTGTTGGGATAAACACCTCAGAACCTAGGACAATGCCTTTTACATGGCAGAAGATCAATAAATTCTCGAGTAGGTCCTTAAAGGATGGAAAGACCTAGAAATGTAAGATGGAGATGGAAGTAGCATCAGTCAACCAATAAACATAAATCAGATTCCAGAACTCTGAGACCATTCATTCACTCAAACTGTGGTACTCTATGGAAAAAATGGAAGATAAGTTTGCCTTTGAGTAAACCAATGATTCCATAAACTCCAAGAGGCTGGGAGACAGTAAGATACCTCTGAAGGAAGTGGTAATCTAATTAACCACTAAGGTCTATAATGTCAGTTATTGCCTAAAAGGAGAAGGCTAAGAGTACTTGATTTACTAATTAACAGTGACATCAATCTGGTAACCTCACTATTCTATCACTTTCTGATGTCAGAGCTGCATGAAGCCTTCATAACCCTCTTGACCAACTTCCATTTTAGGTAGCATGAAAGTTATATTTTCAGAACACATCACTTTACTTCCATTGCCTAATCAGGCAGTTCTAATGAAGAAGCTGTGAGATTTAACATTAGATCAGAGCTACCCTGTCCTATTTCACTCCAGTGTCACTCAGATTTGAAGAGTGACCTAGGCCATATTTTTAGAATTCATGAATTTGTGTGGCTGAAGGAGGCAATGGGACAAACTATTAACAAAAAGTTGTCTCCTTTTGACATTTCAAGATGTAATTCTTTCTATTGTTGTTGTGAGGGGAAAGGGAAGGGGAAGGTATTAATCAACTGAATTTAAGCTTTTTATAGAGAAAATGGTTGATTATAAAAATTTTAAATAAAGTAAATATTGAAGTGCGATAAACTGAAGGAAATTCTGAGAGCCCTGCCAACACATGTAGATGTCAACTTTTACACTTTTTAACTTAATTGCAAAGGGAATCATGCAAAACTTTTAGGAATAAGGAATATAACACCAAAATAATTTATTCCTCATATACTTACTAAGTGAAAGAGGCAGTGCTAGGTCCTAAAGGGATACTAACTGAATACAACCTATTTCTCTTTTCAAGCTTTCAATATGTAGTGTCAGTATAATAACTATAATCCAAAGTAAACTTTAATCAATACCATAAAAGAGGCAGAGTAATTTTAGGCTGGGTGGTACTTGATCTGAGACTTAAACATTGGAAAGATTTTAAAGGGTAGAGAAAGCAATCCAGGAAGAGCTAAACTGCATGAACAAATATATGGAGAAAAGACGACTTATTTGAAATGTGGGGAGAACTGAAATTGGTCCATTAGGTTGGAAACGTGTAACTGCTAAGAAGTAGCAATGGGAGCCAAGGCGAAAAAGGCAACCAAAGACAATTGAGGAAGGCTTAGGATGACGATGGCGACAGCATCAATCATGTAACTGACTAAAATAAAAAGGCTGTGACCATTAGATATGACAGTTCAGAATCTCGTCTTCATTTTGTCTCCCCACCCCCATCCCGTCTAACTAGCCAATTTGGAGCCAAAGGAGGCTGCATCCAAAATAAGTAAAATTTTCAAATATATCTGTGGTCTAAGCTTTAGCACCAACCACATGTGTTAAATCCAACAGCAAAATTATAAAGGGGAAGAGGAAGTAATGTGTGTACCAACATGGAGGTGAGTTTAGTTCAACAAGAGATCCCTGTCTCAAAAATGCCCTCATCTGGAAATGATTCATACACCACTGGCTGGCCTGAAGTACCCTTGGGTAACAGTGGACACAAATCCAAAACTAAAAGTAGAAAGACTATTGACTTGGATGACAAAAAAATGTGGGTTTTCATGCTGGGTTTTTTGTTAAATAATATTAAACATCTATGTGACCACTGGCAAATCCCTTCCTCACCAAGGCTCTTGCTTTTCTCATCTGTAAACTAAGAGTTTTGACTAGAAGATTTAGTGTATGTCTTTCAGCTTCAATAATCTGACCTCACATGCTGCATGCTGTGCATAGGTAAGACTCTACCCTAACCTCAGGGAGAACATAGAATTAGAAATGGCCTCCTCTGTATCATGATCCCATTGCTGCTGCCCAGTATCAAAAAGTTCTCTAATTCTCTTCTTGGTTTTCTTAAAAGTATATCTTCAAGTACTCCTTTTCTATGTCTATAGTCTACTTTCGTATTCTGCTGGACTCGTGTTTGTATTTAATACAGCTCTTAGAGCAGGGT
Source organism: Pteropus alecto (assembly GCF_000325575.1). Taxonomy (NCBI): domain Eukaryota; kingdom Metazoa; phylum Chordata; class Mammalia; order Chiroptera; family Pteropodidae; genus Pteropus; species Pteropus alecto. The sequence continues at coordinate 6,269,861 of NW_006494611.1, read as the reverse complement.
CTTACAAATAATTATTTCAGTAAATATCTGTGGAGAGAAAGAATGAATGAAATGTCAGAGTTTTTGAGTAATGAAGCAGATTATATTCATCCAAAAGAATTTCCAGAAAAACGCTTAAAGTACTAACAATAAATATCAAGGAAGATCACATATCGCTGCTCCTATTATTTTTTACTTTTGGATATTTCTTAGGAAATTGGCACAAAAAGTATTGTCCCATGGAAAAACAGCAAATCACTCAACAATACTGCATTTCTGTGCCAGATTGAGATTCCCGACTAAAGGCCTGATCCACAGATTCATGCATCAGAGAGACAAATATGAGCCCTGAGGATCTGTATTCCAGTCTCATCTATTATGCTCAAATACTTAGGAAAGAGGCTGATTAGACCTTGGCTGTTTCACTGCCACAGTTAATTCTGGAATTAAGAGTCATTCAACATTGAAAATTTCTTGTTTGTAAATGATTACACAGACTGCACTTTTTAAGTCATCCAACAACTCTTTAATACCTGAAAAGTTACATAGTTCACAAAGAAACCATACCACTGAAGGCAGCATAGAACTTAACTATGTTTGCTATAAACACCTCCCAATACTCACTCTGCTTATCACATGGTAGGTGTAAACTAAATGACTTCCCATTGTACATTGTTCATGTCGCTGGCATAAAATTATGAGAGTTTCTATCTTCAGAGTCAAAAAAAAAAAAGGGGGAAATAGAAAAAAAAAAAGAATTTAACACATCATCTTTAAGAATAAATGAGGTTACAAATCTACATTTGGAAGAACAGAATCTAGTCCATATGTACCAGATACCATTTATTTTATTTTTTTCAAACTCAAACTCCGGATTCCAAAATGTATACTCTCTCTATATCCTGAGGCAACAGCTTGTCAGAGAAATGTGGCAAGCAGCAGCAGGACTAGCACAGCAGATGGGTAGTATTTTTATACTGGCTTTTAAGTGATAATGTGAGTTTACATAGGGTCATCCTAAATATTGTTTAAGTGCATGGAATGACTCGAGTCACTGCCTAACCTTGAGTAGGCTGTTTTGCTTTCAGTTCTTGTCTAAATTTGCTGCCATCAAGGCTTCATCAAGAGAAGTCTGTCTTTTCTTTGAAATAGGAGCTGCAGAAATTTCTCAAAAGCTCTTTCCAGATTCTTCTACATGTTTTAAATTGACATGAAAAATGTAGAAAGAAAATAGCTATGAAAACTTCTCTAGTTAACAAACTGGACAAATTCAGTCTCTGTCAATAGGTCACAAGTTATATGTGTCCCAGGAGAAGAAAAAAAAAAAACAAAAAAACGATCATAAGCCTATCCCGTAAGGATAGGTTGATACTGTAATACTTCAGAGAGTCATCGTATCAAAAGAGATCAAGTCATAATTGAGCAAATGGTGAAACAAAATGTGTTCTCGGGTCTCCTGTATACAAATAGGAATATGTATTTTGCATTGTAAGTTTTAAAACACTACAGAAATATTAATAGTTACCGACATTATGATTCTTAGTTTATAAGCTTCTTAGAGTCACGGCACTTTACCTACTTATGAATGACCCGGCCGGCACTTGATAAATAGTGTCTAGCAAAGTTGGCATTCTGAGGCTGAATGACTGGATAAATTAATAAAAAAGATTGAATCTTAGAGGGATAAATGTAAATGACTATACTTCTGATAAAACATTAATTGTAGAATTATAGGATGGGTCAGGTCCTGCCAATAAGGCAGAGACTAAGATAAAGTTATGCATTAAATATAAAATTCATAGTGCCCCATTTACTTCTTTAACAAGAGGAATCCATGTTACAAGGAAAAGACAAGTTGGCTTCAAGACATGTATTTTTAAATTGTATTTAGGAACAAAATAATAATATTAGCTACGTTTACAGAAGAAATTACAATTTTCTAACAGAAATGTAACTACTCAAACATGAATTGTAGAAACTATAATGAAATAAAGTGATTTACCAGAAATATTCTTTCCTTTTTCCTAAAATCCTACCCTGTAGATTATATGGAAATTTTACATTTTCTATAAATTAACAATATTCAGCACATAAAAGAGACATGTACTATTCACAACAATATTCAATACATTCAATTTCGATTCCATTTAAATTATATTTAGATAGGTCATATAGGGCACATAGCAGTAAATCTGAATTTAAGAAGGTGAGGGGAAAGATAAAAACAGCACGGTATCCTCAGGCAACCTTGAATCACAAGCAGTCTTAGTGCACCACAAATCTAGACAGTGGTTCTCAAACGATGCCAGAGTGAAAGGATACAGTTCTTGAGAGACCTTCTTGCACTGGAGTGTTTTGGGTTGTCACAATGGGTGTGTGTACGGCAAGGTGATACTGGCATTTGGCGGGTAGAGACCAGGGATGCTAACGTCCTGCCATACACAGGACGGTACCAAAAACTGAGGAAATCCCTTGCCCTAGCTGTGAAGAGCACTAGTTGTAAAACATCAGGCTATACACTAATTTACTGCCCAGTTTTCCATAGTTTTGATCCCTGGTAGTATTTCTACAGCTATTGAAAAGGTTAATTGTATGCATTGACTTGACTGGGCTAAAGGAAGCTCAGATAGCTAGTAAAACATTATTTCTGGGTGTGTCTGTAAAGGTGTCTCAGGAACAGATTAGCATTTGAATCTCCCTCTCTCTGGCCCTCTCTCAAATGATAAGAGTAAGTAAAACTTTAAAAATTGTTTTGATCAGGCCACTGAGTATATAAAATTGTTACAATACACAGGACTCGAACTTCACTGTTGTTTCAATAAAAGCAGAAGCCTTTTGATAGTCAAAGACACAGATCAGCTTGAAATACCTTGTGTGCTTTTGTTCATTCATTCAAGCAAGATTATGGGACACAGTCTAGGCTTTAGGCACTTAGCAGCACACCAAAATGAGTCAGTAAAAGAACTCATTTTCACAGAGCTTTACGTCTAAGAAGGATGCTAAGACATATAGATATATAAATTTAATATGAATCTGAAGATTAAAACTTCCATTAAGGTGAATGATTAAGGGCAAAAGGAAGGAATTCTGAGAGAGAACATTCACTTTTAGCTCTAGGATCTGAAAGGCTCATAGGCAAGATGCCATCGAAAAACAAAATGTTCCTGCTCCACCCTCCCTGCTGCTCTGAGTATGGCATGTGGCAATATGCGGCTTATAATGGATTTAGTGTGCATAACAGGTAGTATTTAATGGTAAAATTTTTACAGCCAATTCATTACAATACCTTATAAAACCATTTTTACCAAACAAAGTCTTCAAAAAATCATTGTGAAGACACAAATGACAATACTTTGCTTTTCCCCACGTACTATAGTATTTCTTATTACATTAGTAAAACACTAGCATAGCATTGTGTTCTAAATATATGTGTAATATTTATCATGTGAATGTATATACCACATCTAATAGCACCCTACTTGCTGCAGTTTTAAGCAGCAATGTGTTTGATACTTAACGAAAAAACAGGGTGGAGAAGAGAATAGCAAATACAGATTTAAAAAGTTTATCTCTAATTTATTGGGTGCAAAGAGTTTTAGAAGGCACGCGCACACACACACACACACACACACGCACACGCACACATACAGAGTCTCCTTTGGAAACATTTCATTTACCTAACAGTTTGAAATCTTTACTGAGGATTATCTTTTATAGGAGGCTCTCCCATGCCTTTTTGAGTTTGTATATTTTATTTAAAGGAAATATAAACCCAACAGCCAGGGATACCAGGGCCTTTTAATCATCTCGCCCTTAGATGCATGCATATGGCACAAGAACAGGACATCCATGAACATGCAGATTACTGCACAGCCTCATGTTCAGATAAAGATGTCTTCCAGTGATTTTCACCCCACCCCTACACCCTGCCAAAACACAGTTTGTTGTGGGGTTTCTTTTCCCCTCTTGCTTCTCTTTTTCCTCTGGTTTTTCAGGGGCCTTGTACTGTCTTTTGTTCTGTTTGACGACATCTTGTCACTTAGATGCATTCTGTTCGGTTCAGAAGTTCATTAAATTCATATAACATAGCATACTTGCAAGCTAACTGATGTTTATTAATGTAACATGTGAAATGGCTAATTCAGCAGGGAATTTGAGCCTTTCTTCACATCACTCAAACACCTAGAATAATGCAGAGTATCTGGAATTCATCAGAGACTTAATAATATTTACATATTTAAAAAATTCTTGAAAGTCACATGCCTTTGAGAAATTCTGGGATGTGTACATTGGGCAAAGATATATCGGATATAGGCGATATGTTGATTCACACATCCCCAAATAGCTTTGATTCTTATGCCTGCATCGTGGGGGATGGAGAAGCGAAAGGGGCAGGGGAGAGGCAATAAGAAGCTCTTTAGGTGATCAAGCTTTGGGTTTTGAGATTATTAATAGCTATACTAATATTAACCTTTAAATTTAAATGGTAAGTATAATTTTCAAAGCTTTTTCCCCCTTCCTATTTGTTATCTAATTAAGCTGGGATTTTCTACTACATTTTTCTAAAGAATAAAAACAAACATGAATTAAACAAATATTAATTGATCCATCAGCCCTCAGTCACTTAAATAGTCTCACCAGCAGGAAGGACTTCTGAGTACCTACGATAAAAGAACTAAACTCATAGATATGCATATCAGGCTCCTTCCAATTATTATATCTTTTGTGCCAGTTGAGGCCATTGAGATAAAGATGGTGATAAGAAGCCCAATGATGCCATAACACTTCAGAATAAATAAGGCTAGGCGGTTTAATTCAAGAAACATTGCTTAAATGCTTACTACCTGCTGGGTACTCTTAGATTTTATGGGATGAATTCCTTCCTCTTAGGGAGCTCATATTCTAGGAAGAAATAAACAACTACCCTGTCTTCATAACTGAGAAAAATTATTTAAATATTGTCACTGTTTCAAATAAATAGAGGATTGAGCCATGATTCTTCCTTCTTTTCCTTTTTCTCTCCTCTCTGTCTTTCTGGCAACACTAATAGCTGGTGTTGAAATATCAGCATGTGTGTACAAGTGCATTGCAACAATAGTGAAAGGCTTTATTAAGAATTAATAAAAAGATTAACCACTCACGATATTCTTCTATCCGCCCCCCCCCATCCCCAAGGCTGCTTTCTATTATTTGAAAGAAAAAAAAAAAAAAGGAATATGGAGTTGTCTAAGAAAAAACAACTGCTCCCAAGTTAATCTTATAAACCTATTTCAAGATACACTATAGGTGAGGGAGAGTACATTGGAGCAAATATGGTTGGTCAAAAACATATCTTTGTCAAGAGAATGAGAAGATAAGCCACAGATGGGGAGAAAATATATGCAAAAGACACATCTGATAAATGACTCTAATCCAACATATACAAAGAACCCATAAACATTAATAAGAAAATGAACAATCGGACTCCCAGTTTGGATCTTTACCAGCTATTTAACAACTCATCTAAAAATGTCCACATCTGTAAATTGGAACCAAATACCTACCTATAAGTTTTGTGAGCAGGAAAATGAGAAAATGAACACACAAATGCACCACACACTTTAAAGCATGTACACATTATTAAATGGTTCTGCTTTTTTGGTGATTGAAGAAACTTCCTTAAAGAACTGGCTCCAAAGAACTTTGTTTTTTCTATTTGCAAATGCAAAAAGAGAACAAAAATGCTGCTGCATTCATTGCAGGTTGAGGTGGATATAATTGGAGTAGGGGTGACAACCCTGTGCTTGATGGTCCTAGAAGAATTTTCACACATTGGAGGATAGACGCAGAAGTAAGGAGGTTGAGAATGTAAAATAAAAGCATGCACACAAGTGTGCAGCGTGCCATTCCAAAATTCCGTTTACCCTCACATCCTTATGCTTTAAAAGGTCTATCTAATGTAGTCCAGAATAAAGCCATTCCTGTTATATGTAAAGTGAAAACAACTTCAGTAAGAGATGAAGAATGAGAAGAGATGGAATGAGAACAATAAGGATTTTTGGATTGCAAAGGTCAAATGGATTGCAAAATCCTTTCCAGCTCTCAAATTATGTGTATCAAGAGGAGCGGGGTGGTGGGAGGGAGGGAGAGAGAGAGAGAGAAATAGAGACAGAGACAGAGACAGGAAAGAGGTGGACAGGGAGACAGAGAGAGGGGGGGTAGGAACCAATCCACAAGCGGAACCAATAATATAAAATTAAAACTGAATAAAGTAATCGAATATCTATCTGTGCAATGAGTTCCATGCAAGAAGCCTGATGGTGATATCCTTTGCTAAGCTGTGAGAAGGAGCAAGGATCTGGAGGGATCCTCAGGGAGTGAGGAGCAAGACTCTGACTGCATTACTTATAGGCTGCTGCAAGGTCTATCTTCAAGCTCCTAACTCACCGGCCTGTCTGCCAGACTCTTATTTAGTGTAAATCCAACTTTGCAAAACAAAAGAGGAAATACTGTTGAATAAATGAATAAATAAATGACAAAAGTATGTTAAAGTTCACCCCATTAGGTCCTCAGCAACTCAAGAGCTACACAGATAATCAAACACATCAGTTTACTTGATTGTTACACGACAATGAATCTCAGGCAGGGATTAGTAATCTTATTTTATAAATGCAAAAACAAAGGCACTGAAAGATGATGTATTGTGTGGGGACTGCCTTGTTATAAAGCAGCTGAGTCCAGGTCTCTGAACTTTGGTAATAACTTTTGTCCATTGTATCACAATGTAATCACTCTGAGAGATAGAAATAGATCAAAAATAACCAATCTAATTGAAAGCTGAAGAAAAATGATCCCCAAACCTAATAGGTTATTTTATACCATAAAGAATCCATCAAGACACACTATTTATTTGTTAACACTTATTAAGTATCTAGAATGTATTTGTCAACAAAGTTGAGATGTGTACAGGCTGACAGCTATGTAGACATTAAAAATGTCCAAGTCATTCTATCATTATTTCACTAAATCCAATCTTGCAAATTTCAAGCCTAAGCATTGTGTGAAAACAGGGCCCTGGAGAATCATCAAGTAACTCTTTTGGCTCAAAGGCAGCCATAATCTACCTAAAACACCAGATGAGCAGGCCAGTAATGAAACCAGCAGCAAGAAAGAACCCACATTTCACAGTTTCCTGATTTTGGAGAAAGAAGGGCTTATGCCACCCTCCCTACCTCCCGCTCTACTCCTCGCTCGAAGTCGAAAACTCTAAAAAGTCAAACATACATATGAATGGCACATCCATATCTTTTGTATTGTTCATTCACAGATAATGTCTAAAATTCATGGATTCACGCAGAAAGAAAACATGCCTTTTTTGAAACACGGAACAGTGTAAATGCCAGGCAGAAGCAGCTAATAGTATCTTTTTTGAATTTGGATTGGGAATGTGAAGGGTAGGGCAGAAAAAAGATGTTTGTTTTATACCTATTAGTCCTATTAGACTTGTTAAGCTAAAAGTATGCATCACTTACTAAATAAATAAATAAATAAATAAATAAAGCAAGCTGGAGAAGTATGAAACCTTTATCTACATGTTTAAACGACAAGAACATTGGTTGCTCATTCATCATTAACAAATATATCAGATAACCTCAAAGAAGGAGATCAAAATTTAGTAGGGTTATTAAGATTGCACTTGTGTAAGCTGCACCATTATATATTTTTGTATGCCACTCTTAAGGTTACAGACCATACTCTCAGTTCAATAATGTGCTGTGGGTATGTATGCAGGGGAAGCAATTATTATTTCCATCCGGAGGAATCTGGGAAGGTGTCACAGAGGTGCTATCTCTGAGCCTAGCTAACCTTTTACAAAAAAGGGCACTTTCACAGAGGGTCACATTGATTTAAAGTGGAAAAAGAATGAAATAAGTAGGTGCATAGGGACCTGTTCGGTTTGAATAAACAGAAGAAATATTTCGAAAAAAGACTGGAGAGGTTTTAAAAAGTCCATGGATATAGGCAGTACAGAATTGATTTCATAGTCATTTGAAGAGAAACTAATGATAACTAAATGACCAAAGCAAAATTTTTAAAATGTACAAAACATAAGGAAACTAGTAGTAAAGTTAAATTTATACCAGTTTGTGATCAATGATCTAAAATATGAAGGAAAGCTAAATACAGCAAATTCTATAAAGGGCTAACAATTCTAAATTTAAGGTTATAATGATAGTCACAAAATTCTTTGCCTTTTTATATTATTTTTTACTCAGATCAAAGTAAAATAACTACTACAAATGGCTTGTACTCTCTGTTTTGGGGTATACATTCCTTGAGAGCTTTGGGAAACTAATACATCACTATAGTAATAGGGAGAATGTGCACACTGGAGGGGAAAGAGGAGAAAGTAATTGAATTCAGATATGATATCCTAGGACAACTTAAACCCTTCGAACAATTAGACAATTAGTAAAATACCTGAAAACTTTCAAAATATCCCATGGAAATGGGCCAACATCAACTCTATTTGGAAAGCCCTGTGAGAAAGTAGGGATCTCGTATTATCTTCAAAGGATGTAACAGAATCTCCTTTTCAAGAGCTACTGAAGGGGTGGTTAGCTAGAAGCAGGATCACATAGGATAAAGAACAAGTGATATGATATTGGAAAGCCTAGGCTTGAATTCTTGCTTCATATATTACTGTGATCGTGAGTAAGTCTCTTCTCTAATCCTCAGTTTCCTCACCTATGTCACAGGGCTCTTTGTGAACCCCCCAGTGACATACTTGCAGTGAATATACAACACCAGTGTTAGTTATCATTCACTACTCCCTCAAGTGGAGACTTCACTCCAAATGGAGAACATGAGCTTCATTTTGCTCAATATCACAACTCTAGCCAGTGAGAAACTCCTCTAAAATCCCTCCAGATTTAGCCACTAGAAATAGTTCACCTGTCAGCAGGACACGGTCTGATGTCATTTGCTGTAATTTGGCAAAAACAGAAGCTTATCCAGGAGCCTTTGGCAGGTGAACAAAAAAGGTTGTCACTGTTTTTTTCCAACACTTTGTTTTTAAATGTAATTGTTTGTTTGTTTTTTTTTTTTTTTTTTTGAGTCTACACAATCTGTTCTTTGATTTGGGATCTCAAACAGTTTGCTATTGCTTCACGGCTTTGAAGATCAGTTTTAAGAAACGAAAGCAATGAGCTGTCACAGACCGTGAGCATTAAAGCAGTCAATATTTGTAGACATTGCAAGTGGAAAGAGCACTCAGGTTTGTCTTCAGGATCCTCATTTGGAGGCTTGGCAGCACCTGGGTACTCCTTGGTGCGAGCCTTCTTAAAATCAAAGTGTTTTCTAAATGTGAGATTTTCACTGCTTGCTATTTGCACAATGAAATATCACCATCACAGGTTGATGTTTTCCAAAGTCACAATTTAAAGTTGCATACAATAGGTATTGCCTAAAAAGTTCAGAGCAATGTCAGCATTACCTAATTTAAATAAATTTGCAGATAGACAAATTCTCTCTAATATCTAGTAACTACCTTTCTCTATCTTTTGAGAAGATTCATTTCATATGCTAGAATTTTAGAATCTTGAGGTTGGAAACAGCCTCCATGGTGATCTGTGTGACTCCAAAGCTCTGCTTCATTTAATGACTGAACCCCCACTGCAATCATCCATCCTTCCTGGGACGGCAATCTCACTACTTTTAAAAGCAATGGAGTCTTCTTTCAGATAGTTATATTTTGGTTTTCCTGTCATTGAGCTAAGTAATCTATGTTTCTTCCACGCACTTTCTACCTATCACTATTTCTGTCAATATCCCTATTTCTGTCTACCAATTTTGTCTTATTTGTTTTTTAAAAATCCACCTTAAACTTTATTTCTTCCTTGAAGTGCAACGGGACTATTCTACTCTTTTCTGATGTTACTTCTGTCTTCTTGAACCTCAGAGTACTTACTGACTACCAAGCCCTGGGCTCTTTTCTAGGTGCTACTAGGAAGTGGACCTTCTCTTCTGGGCATCTTCTTACCTTGTAGTTAAGGAATGAGGTTATGTTTTAGACCCACACTGATATTAGGTGACTAGACTATGCAGATGTGTCAATCAAAGCTAAAGAAATAGTACATCATATCTTTCACTATAAAACAAAACATAAGCCTAGGAACAGTTCATTTTGCATCTTCTGTTCATAGTTGGCTTCCCAATGGTATACACGCTTTCACCTAATTAATAACTTCTACCATTTTATTTTATACAGATATATGTCTTTTCCAGATAAGTTATCTGCCTCCTCCAACCCTACTCCAGTTCAATTTTCCCCTTCTACAGGATGCTGGCCCTACTCCATCAAATTCTTGGACTGAAACTCTTATATTGGTTTATTCTCTTGAGTATCGTAAGGATTGTTTCCTCCCTGCTGGTATAATCAAGTGGAAGCTATCTTCCTAATTCCTGACTGACTGAAGGTACAGCATGTTGAAGTGGTCTGGAATTATTTGTGAAGAGATCCTTATACTTGCAGATACAGAATCTCCTATCCTCAACTACTTACCCAGGAAATGACTGGCTAAGCTATTAGAGACCATGCAGAAAGTCAGCAGGACTGAGAAATATTGATAGACTACATCATTTTGCTGAGTGCAGTGCTTAAGTGTGCAGTTATTTCCAGAAAATTGTGGAAAATTGCTTCATTTAGTATTGTCATTGATTTGTGGAAACATGTGGAGTTTGTGTGTGTGCGTATGTGTGTACACACACAATTCAGAGAGAAAGAGTTTGATTGTCTGCCTTTTAAGGGTTTTGTTGATTTTCGCCCTAAAATCAGTAGGAATCTTGAAGTAAAACGTGACTACATTACTAAGATGTACCATTTTTAAGGCATGTTAGCAAGCACAGACAGATTTTATCTCTAGGATTTCTTATCGCCCTATGTTTACTCATATTATTTCCTTTATTAGGAATGTCACTCTCCTATACTCCCTACCCTGAGGTCACTGATTGTCCAAACTCAGTTGACAAAACCCAATCAATCAACACCACTTTCCTCCTGAACCTCCTCTAAAGGCATTGTTCCTCTTCATGGCACTTAATATCCTCTGCTTTCTATACCCATTTGTGTATTGGTGCAAATCAGTTGGATTTGTCTTTGCATAAACCACAGTACTTTTCCTAGTTTTAGGCATATGATGGGTTCATCAGAAAACCATTCATGACCTTTATTTCCAAAACACAAAACTTAAAAGGGGTCATAGATATTTTATAAAGCAAGCAATGGGATACCTTCATTGAGACCGAGCTCAAAGATGACAGGAGATGCCTGTATGGTAACCACTGTACCACGAAGCAATAATTGCAATAGTGCCAAATCATTAACCAAGCTCAGTTCATAAGCCTAAAAACAGATAGGACCACCAATTAAAGATCTGTCAGTATTACATCTAAGACCCATGAGCAGGTGTCATCCTACTGTTGACTCTCGTTTCTTACTTAATAAATAAATAGCCAAGGTCAAAATGCAAAGGAGCAAAAACTAATAAAAATAATAAATTTACTTCATAAACCAAATGACTGAGGACTGTACACACGACCCTGATCGGCTGCATTGGGGCAGGTACATTAGAAATGCCATGTAATTTCAAAAGTACACTAAAAACATTTTTAGTAAAAATATTTAGTAAAATTATTTAGTGAAAATATTTTTACACATGTTCAATTATCTTTCACCATTAGGTTATTTCTTCAAGTTGGGCCATCTCTTATAGATGAGTGATTTTGGTCAAAGAGTTTCTTTGTAACTCATCTGTTTGAAACTCAGGAATTCATTTTCTCAAAAAAAACAGTGTTATAATTGGATGTTAGGTTCCAAGGCTAATCCAAAAATTCTATTAAACCGATGATGATGTTAACCATATTTTCTGAAGCCAAAATGGAGACTTGTGGCCTGAAAAGTTCAAATACAAAAGAAAAATAATGATAATAATAACTAAAACTTTCAAAGCTGAGAACAGTTCTAAGATCTTAACATGTGCTCATTTAATTTTTAAAACAACCCAATAAGGAGAGTTCAAGCCTAGAGACATTAGAAGAGGTCCTCAAGGACCAGGCCTATTTAGAAACAGCAAGATTGGAATACTGGCAGTCCGATTCCAGAGCCCAAGTCTTAACCTCTATGCTTTATTACCTCTGGCTAAGGAAAAATGTACTGAAAGCTCCAATTTATATTTTTTTTCAAGACTACTCTTGCTGGGGTAAGAGCTGGCAGTAGAATCTGTTCCTCCTCTAGCTGCAGAAGGGTGAGTGGGAAAAGCGATATATCCAACACAGTGTCAGAGGTTTCCCTGGCCCAAGACAGAGAACTCGGAAGAAAATAGAGGTTTTAGGGGGTGAAGAGCTTGAACATTTGGAGCCAGCAATATGGAGAGAAGAGTGAGAATGTAAATGTAGAAGCGGCATCTGGAATAGTGATTGGTAAGGGGAGCGAGCATAAGGAAGGGAGACCACAGTTACTAGCATTGGAACTTGGTGAATGGTGGGACTTGAGGACCCTTCCTCTTCTCTCGAATACCATGGGGTGGTGGCATTTAAACAGATTCACCACTCTGTCCAAATCTCTATTAGTAAAGGGGGGAACTGTGGGATGAGGGGGCATAACTGGTATAGAAGGTCTATGAGCTGATATCCAAAACAAGGAAGGGGGGAAAAATAGGAAGTAAGGAAATGTCCAAGGAAAGTTGAGAGCAAATATATGAGTCCTATGACATTCTAATGAGAGTTCCTATACATATAGAGAAGAAAGCATATGGAATCCAATCGTCTAGCAGCATGTACAATTATGTCAGGTGCAAAAAACATTTCTTGGCAATGTCTGAAATAAAGCAGGTTACTGTAGTGCAGGCAAAGTCAAAGGCCCTTTCTTCCTGTCTTTCAGACCAATTACAAGTTCCAGGGAATATCCGTAGACTTGGGCTGGGAAAGTTCGACTCAAGGAGACAGTCCTGTGGCTTTGGCATCAGAAGAAGTAGGGTCAGGTCACTTTTATTGTTTATAAGCAGTAGAACCTTGAACAAGTAACTTAACTGTCCTGATCAAGCCTTGGTTCTTAATAAAATGTAGAAAATTATTATAACCAATCTCCATCATAAAGACCAAAGAGATTATGTATAAGATGGCTTTTTATAAACTGTGATGTAGTTATTAACATATCAAATTATTTCAAGGTAAAGTTGAAGCTTCTAGAAATAAAACATTTATTTCTACCCTTGCTCATCTATCAAGGTTCATCCTGTCAAACACAGGTCAAATTTTAACAAGCCTGTAAATCTTTCCCAGAATTCCAAGAAGACAGGCAACTCCTACACCACGCTTCCTCTCTGCCCTCTTAATTCTATCTGCTGTAAAGCATCTACATTGGGAGAAGCATTTGCTGATTTGCATGTCCGTCTCCACTAACAGACTGGGAGCTCAGATTGTGTTGTATTTGCCTGAATATCTAGCATCTGGCATAAATTCTTCAAACATACAATATCCTAAAAACAAGTTGGTTGAAGAAGAAGGGCTATTATACTCTATATATGTTTTGTCCATCATCTCACAGCCCATTTTTTCCCTTGCTTTTTAATTGTTTTGAGTTTTATCAACTGAGAGTTTCAGAACGTGTTGTATAACTGAAAAATATGATTAATGATACTATCCTTCAGAGATTCATAAGTTATCCTAGATTGGCAAATCTCTTCTGTAAAGAGCCAGACAGTGAATATTGTAGGGTTTGTGGGACATTTGGTCTCTGTTGCACCTACCCAACTCTGCTGTGTTAGAGAAATCAGCTATAGACAACACATAAACAAATGGGCATGAGTTCTGATAAACTTTATGTATAAACACAAGAAGAGGACTGGAGTTGGCCCATGGGCAATAGTTTGCTGACCCCTGTCCTAGCTACATAACTCAAATCCCCTTTTCTCCTGTTTCCAACATGTCCACATTACTCCGATATGAGAAATGCATCAAATGCCCTATTGCTCTGATGTCAAATTCTAAGTTGCAACCAAATGTTTAACACTTGTGAAATGCTTATGCATCCTAATGTTCAGCCTCTTACCTTCTGACGGCACCTGGTATTTGTCTATTGAAACCCAATCACAAGAACAGAAGATAATAGGAATGACAAACAGTGGAGCCAATGTGTATATCCCTTTGGTTATGATGGGCAGAAGCAGAAGTCCAATCACAATGAGAGGCATTAGGACTAGAAACAATGTCTCATGATATGAGATCATATCTCCCCACTTTACATGAGTACAGTGTCTGGCATGGAATGAATGCACGGTAAACATGGAATAGATGTGAAAAAAAACATCATAAGGCTCACAGGCATCGTTCTGAGCAATGACTGCCTGACCTTATGATTATAATGATATCACCTTTAAGAAGCTCTCCATGTCTTTTTCTTAACTCTTTTATGGATCCATAAAATTTACTCAGCTGTTTTTGGCTCCATTACTAAATTACACGTTACTGCCTATGTAAATTCTATATCTCTTTTAGGGCATAGCAAAATGTCTATCATATAGAGGGCATGAATATTTGTAGGGTGACTAGATGGACAGATGATAGAAGCAAAGTACCAGTCAGACTGTGTTCCCAAGTGAGGAATCTTCCCTAATCTAAAACATACCATTAGGTGGAACTCAGATAGATGATTGATAGATAGATAGAGCGAGTTATAAATATTAAACAACAATATAGATCTAGAAACAGGAGGAAGTGGAAGTCCAAATTAATCATTAATAACTATGGCTGAGGCAAATTCCCCCAGGAAGAATTAATCAAAGGCTCCCAGGTGTTTTCTTAGTATTCTGTTCATTTTACTTAGTTTACAAATTTAGAAATAGCTATTTACACATAGGTCTCCATTCCTCGATTATGAGCCCCCTGAGGACAGGAATCATAGTTGACTCAGGAATCAGTCGATTCATCCCTCTGTCTCAGACCCTGTTTCATTTCTTCTGGGCTCACTGCAAGGCCTGATAAAGGTAAAGCCTCCATAATTTTGGATGCCTGACAGAGGAATGTAAGAATTTTGCTGTCACCTCAGTACAGAAAAGACAGTCTTGATCTAGTTAACAATTTCATCTGTGTTATGACATCCCACAGGGGGCTGAGTTTCACTGCAGGAGAGCTCTGAGTTCTCGTATGGTCAAGGCCAGTCTCCTTTGGAGAACCTAAGCTGAGGGCTGGTTTGGTTGTAACTGATGAAACTAGAGAAGCATTAAATCAAAGTGCCTCAATTGTTATCCAAAACCTGAGGCCACACTAGTAAATAGCCCTATTCCCTTCCTCCAAAGATACTTTTATTTTTTTGCTCGAGTAGTTACAATGTAACAATAAGACTATTGTTAAGCATCATATTTTTTTGTTTAAATGGTACTGTCAGAGCTTGATGCACTGGAAGCTTAAATCTATCTTAACTTTAGGGTTCTGAGAAATGTAAAACTAATTAGCTTTCACTATCATTTTTTTTTTCATTTGAAATTTCCTTTGTTGAATTTACTGAAAATATTAAATATCCTTGGTACACATAGAACACTGCTGCTATTAAGCTGAAAGTGACACTGACAATAGCACTCTGACAAGATAACAGAATGATAAAAACATTTTGTAGCAAACACATCATATGCCAGAATTAGAATAAAGCAACTACTCTTTTCCCATCCTGAAGCATGATAGAAAAGAGGGAAGACCTTTTCAGGGAGAAAGACAACATACTGTTTGACATGTGCATTTTAGCTTGGTTACAAGAGCTAAGGAACCATCACAATCTAGCAACATGCTGGCCCAAACTGGCCAACAATAAAATAGAAAAGGGAAAAAATAAACCTCCAGTACCAGATCCACCTCAACGGGAAATTTTCTTGGTGCTTGAGCACCAGAATCATCAGTAAACTCTGAAGAAATCCCCCAACTTAAGGAACACTGGAAACAAATATCCAAATGAGGGTACCATTTACTTAAAATAAGGATACCAGAAAATGGCTCAAGAAGTGTGGGGCTAGAGAGAACAACAGAAGGAATAGAGGAAGGAGAGACCAGCAGGACAGAGAACAGGCTTTTATTGCAATGTGGTCAATGGTGATACCTTGATAAGAACTGAGTCAGGCCTACAAACATCTCATGGTCCCCCACCAATCTTCCTTGGTGAGTATTCATTATCTGAAAAGAAAGACCCAGGATCTAACTTCCCATCTCGATTTGGTATTATGAAAACCCCTGTGAGTTCAATGGATTCCCAAAGACCTTGGCTCATCATTTGTAGAGTGGAAATAAGGCACATCCTTTGAGAGCTTATGCTAGTAGTAGAAAGGACTCACCACCCTTTGTGTAGCCTGATAAGTCCCCAAAATCACACCGATAGTTTATTTTCTCCAGATAATTCTTAAGTAAAGTTTAATCTGAAGTTAATTACATTGAGTCCTTAGATCAACTACAATCATAATGCAGAATGTCAATTTATTAATGGAATATAAGGGAAGTCCAACAAAAATTTCCTATTTATATAGTACTCTATTGTCTATGAAGTACTTTCTCATTGAATCTCACATTTAAATCTCACAATAGCAGAGTGAAATAGACAGGTCAAATATTAATTATCCCAGATTTAAAACACTGAGGCCCCAGTAAGACCAAATGACTTAGTGAAGTCCTTTCTTCTGACCACGGGCCCTGTGTGCTGGCCACCGAACCATGCAGCTCCCTTCACTGGTGCTGCCTGGTCTTTAATTATGAGAGTAACACTTTTTGAGAAGGGAAAAATATGCTAGGGTAGCCA
Organism: Pteropus alecto; assembly: GCF_000325575.1. Classification (NCBI taxonomy): domain Eukaryota; kingdom Metazoa; phylum Chordata; class Mammalia; order Chiroptera; family Pteropodidae; genus Pteropus; species Pteropus alecto. The sequence goes on along the minus strand of NW_006494611.1, from coordinate 6,253,066 downwards.
AAGTAGAGCAGACAAGGATCGGGTCAGGACAGCAGTGAAATGCTGGGGAAATGACCGGCAGTGACCCTCTTCTTGAAAAAATGTGCTTGAGGTAAGCTCGGGTGCTCGTGTGGGCTCTATTAAACCCTTGTAGACAGAGTTGAGGTGGTGCTTGTTCTGAAGTCCCCATAATAACCAGGACTCATGTGAACGCATGCTCTGTCTCATACCCACACCCTTTTTATTGTCTCTTAAAGATGCCCAAGGGGAAAAAGGAGGGATGGCAGAGAAAGGTGTCTCTTAACCTTGGAAGGGCCTCAGTACTAGCTGTGTCTTCAGGTGTAAACACACTAAATTAAACAAAAACTAAGAGAGGGCAAGAGAAAAGGAGCAAGTGAATCAAGTCTTCTCTTCTATTTACAGTCCCTCCTGGCAAATATTTTGTTACTAATGAAAGATCCATTCACGAAACCCTATCTCTCCACTAGGCATGCGCTTGCAATCACGCTCTGCGGCAGGAGCCCCTTAGTTAGATGGGGCCAGGTCCCTTGATACAGGAAGCACTGTATGCTAGCACCCCAAGGTAGGCAGTGTCCTGCACAGGATGGGCCCACAGCCGTCATGGTGGGGGTGCAATATGCCTCTCCAAGTGAGGTTACACAAGAAAATCTAGAATAGAATGAATAGTTCAAAACAGCAGTCTCAAAAGCATACGAGTGAGTGAATGAAAGGAAGTAAATATAAGTTGAGCATTCATTATGGACGAAGCAGTAGGCCAGGCAGACTTATTACCTGTGCTTTACATAAGAGCCAACACCTTGCTTGGCACATATTATTCCCAGTGAGGCTCAGAGAGGAGAAGCAAATTTTCAGGACATAGATGCCCAGGTAGTGGCAATACAATTTACACTGACATTGTAATGATATCAAAGACCATGCCTAGTCCTTTTGTAGTTCTCTGATGATATCCTGGGTTTATGCATCTAACCCTCAGCACAATGTGATGTAAAGGGATCAAGTGTTTTGTTCCCAGCTCAGAAACTTTCTGGACCTCTTCTGCCATATGGGGGTGTCAACAGATGAGATGATTTCAAATCTGGCAATGCTCTAATCTGTGGAACTCTAGGGGTTTTCTAACTCAAGTATAGCAAGATAACAGTAGTTTTGAGGTCGTGCTCCACAACGTATCAGCTTACCCTAGGTAACCCTACTTGGAGACTCTTGCCCTCATGAACAACCTTACTTCTATGGGCTTCAGTTGCCTCATTTGATGAACAGAGACAGTAATAACCCTGCCTTAACTAACTCATATTTTGCAGGAAGGATCAAATGAGTTTTAGTACTTTGTATATAGACTTATTTTGCAAATGTTATCAGTGCTCCTGCTCCTCATACAGGGGTTAGCTTGTAGGGTTCCTAGTAATTCACAGGCAACCAAAATTATGTTTATATACAGAATTCTGGGTATGGTTTGTCTCAGGTATTGCTGATAAAGGTGACCAACTGAGGTTCTGACAGTTATCCTTGGCCATTCTCCTGGGTAAATCCTGAAAGAACATGGAGGGCAGATTGATACTGAATGACTGAAGTTATAACAGTATATTTCCACAGCATAATGCCTTCTCATTCCTTCAACACCATTCCTTCCTGAATACAACCCTCTGATATAGAAAAAAGATATTTTCGTCACTTTCCAGGTGAAAAAATACATTTGGTGTCAAAATCAGAAGAAACATGGAAAATGATTTAGTTTTACTTTTTTGCTTAAATTTAGGGAAACTGAAACCCAAGTTTGAGGGAGATATGAGCAAAAGCATAGGGCGTAAAGATAAGCTCGATATCCAACATTTAACTAGTAGTTAGAAACTTTTTTTTCCTGAAAATTTTGTTTAGATACACATTCATTCTTTTGATCTAAACGATTTAAAGATTTTTCCAAAGAATTCCTTTCCACTTTTTGTTGTTGTGCAAGGAAAGATATTTGGCATTCATGGCAAAGTGAACTATATAATCCTCTCAGGGAAAAGGAGGGACACAATAAATTTCTTCTAAACGTATCAACCTTTTACAAATATTTTCCTATGAGCAAGGAAAGAAAGGCACAGCAGATTTCTCTAAAGCTACTCTCACAAAAGACCACATGACAATACTGATGTTAGAGAGAAAAGATTCAGGTTCCTGCACAGTAGAAGCTATTATTGGGTACCTTTCACCTAATAAAAAGCAAGTGACAGTACACTCCATCGGAGAGCCCACGCTGCAAAGACAACATCTGATTCTGAACCACACGTTTCTTAATAGAGATAAGGGCAATAACTTGAATATAGATTGTCCTCAAAACCATATTAATGAAGAATTGTTTAAGGACTGGTGATGGCCACCCAGATGAAGAGAGTATTGAAGGCATCTGTAAGTATTGTCAGTATACTAAAAGAAAGCCAAGTAGGCAGGAATCTCTCTTGCTTTCCTACTCCGTATCCCACACCAGGACACAGCCATGTGGGAATAGATGTTCTCAACAAATATTAGGTTCAGAAGAACTGGTTATTCTTTGTTGAGTTAATTAATCTAAGTCATAACCAGTTTTATGTCATTCATCACTCATAAGTATGGCATTTCCTCCCAATTGTTGATCGCTTGAATTAAAGACACCGTAAAGCCATGCAACAAGCCTCACTGATGAAGCCAACATATCCCAAATCCTTAACATTCAAGGTTAATCTCCTAAAGGGAGACCTTACCAAACACTGCATGAGGACATTTATTCCATTTCTTACTCTGGCACTGTGTGTGGCTGCAGGAAAGTTGTTGACTACTAAACGTTAACCAAACATCCCATTTTTAGAAGAATATTTAGCTCCATCTTTATAGTGTCTGGACTTGTAACTACCCATTTCTTGAACATTAAGCTGAGCCACACAAGAAAATTGCTACAAGAAAATTGCTACAGTGATAGTATTTCCAGGGCACACTGAGTCACTGTCCAAAGTCTAAAATGGGAAATAAATAACTTGTGAGGATTTGTTAGCACAATGAGAATGAGGGTAACTCCACTGTTGGTGTTCTGTAGCAAGCCCCAGGGTTTAATATGGGGGAAATGCTCTATTCCCCCCAAAAGTAGGTCATTAACTTTTTTAAAAAATATACTTCAGGCTTAGGAATAAGCATGTAAGAGTGGGCAGAGACCAGTATCACCAATAATTATCAAGCTTAACTGCTCTAAAAGCAAGGATGCCGTTTGCTTCTGATGGTAACAGTCTTCCTTGGGAGAATGAATGATCAGAACCACTCTTGCCAACAACCAGCCAGGAGGAAGTCCAAGGATCAAAGTCCTCTAGATTCAAATCCCAGACCACACAGAAAGAAAGGGGTTTCTATCAAAACAAGCCAAGTGTCACAGCTATTGTGGGAGGCTGTCTGGTCCCCATGTGAATAAACAGAAGCGTTGTGTCTGCACTTCACATCCATCTGAAACATTCCTTTTCTGCCAACTTCACTTCAAAAGAAAAAAAAAAAAAGAAGATGAAGAAAAAGAACAACAAAATGACCCCAACTGATTACCGAAGTGATGATAATGTACCTGTCTTCATTGCGGCCAACGCTATTTTGATCAAACTTAAGCTTTTAAGATCACTCTCCAACAAATATTTCTCTACAATTTTGATCTTTTCATAGGTGCAAAGAAAGGAAAAGATAAAAGAAACAAACAAAACTCAAAATACTATTTACTCTCTCAGAAGACCAGCATGGTATAAACAAAAATAATAGTTATACTCCTGGGTTCTGAATTCTCATAGTGTTGTTGCAAAAAATAATTTTAATAGCAAACCAGAGAGTCTTGCAAAACACATATGAAGCCATAATAAAATGGATACTTATCCTGCTGCTCCGATTAGACCACTTCCATTCAATAGTTGTAACTAATGACTTGTTTTTCCTCTGGTATTATGGGCCCTTATTACTGTGCTAAACATAACATACCTCATTTTGTTTTCCTAGCCATGCTTGTCTCTTTCACTGATGACTGCAATTTGATATTTATGAAATCACATAAAAATAGTGTATAATCCTCTCTATAAACCCCTCTCAAATTGTATAAAATTATTCAGAGGACAATAGATTAATGTACACTCCAATGCATGTGTCCTTTTCTCTAACCACTTCAAAGTCTCGAGTGTGCATATGGTCTCTCTCTCCTCTCTCCTCTCTCTCTCTGTCTCTCTCTCTCTCTGGCTAGAGAACACACTGTACTTTGGAGATAATTGACTGTGGAATATGATGATGTTTATTCAAAAGCAGGTCACACAGACTGCAATTTGAGAGTCTTCCTTTATCCTCCTTACTTAGTCTCATCCAAAGGAAATGCATGATACTGTTTCCTGCAAATCAGTAATGTGGAGTGTTAATTACTTCTTTAGATTTAACCTACTGAGAAAAATCCACTGCAAATGTACCCTCCCCTCCCAGGAGATTGGCAATGTTCAGAAAACTAACTTCAGATTACTCATTTAGACCAAATTGGGATGAGATAGATTGTGCACTCATATCATCTTAACAGTATGTTCTCCTGTTGCTAAAAGATCACATTACAGCATTAGACTTTGTTTTCTCAGAAATAACACAAATGGACAGTAATTACTGGGTGGGAAGGTGTGGCTGGGAAAAAAACAAAACAAAACAAAACTCTGGCTATCATTAATCTCTGCTATGATATAGACATGAAGCCTGGTCTTTGACCTGAGGTTAGAGCTTTTTCTCCAGTCTGTTACCAGTTACTGTCATTCTGGCTGATTCAAGTAAAAAATGGAATTGTCCAAAAGAAATACATGGTGATGGAAATGAGAATTCTGCCACTGGAAGTGTGCCACTGGAAGTGTGCCATATTGAATGGGTTGGATTTTTATCCTTTAAGGCGAATTACGTGGGATGTCATTAGGGAATCTAATTCTCAATCTTAGTACCATTCAACTTTCATTTCAAAGATCGAGGCCAGACACTGAGACACTGGATGGAGCATGTGACTAGTGGCATATTATCTCAAAAAAAAAAAAAAAGGAAGAAAGAAAAGAAAACAATCACTTTTTCAAGCTATTTTTCAACATAGTTTAATATAATGCTGTGCTTAGGAAATGGGGCAGTCACAATCACAATGTTATATTTCCATTGTAGTCACTTAATAAATGTTTACCATGTACTGGTTAGGTGCTCATAAATACACTGGATAATGAGCTATAAACTTGAAGTTTGGCAAAAAGAAGTTAAGAACCATCTACTCATTTGTCATTTGATATATCACTATTGATATTACCACGGTATTGTACTTATACTAGTTGTTGATTAGTTTTTGAGTTAATATCAAGCGTATAGATTTCATAGGCTCTCTGGGCTCTTATAGAAAATAGTCCAATCTCCTGTTTTATGAAACCAAGGAAAAGAGAGATAGATGGCTTGTCTAAAATCACTTATGGGTTATCAGCTGGAACTAGAGCCCAGGACTCTCAACCTGGTGTAGTTCTCTTTTCTGGATTCCACACCACTTTATTTTTTATCAGCACGGTCACTTAAATCCCTCTAACACGGAACTGAGATCAGATATTAAAATTCATTTAACAAACATTTATTGAGCATTTATCGGGCCATTTGAAAGATTCTAGGGTAAGGAAACCTTTTCATTACTTCTACTAAAATCCATATCATTCGGCCATCCTCCAGGACATCTCATGCCTCATTGCATCACATTACGAAAAAAAAAAAAAAAAATGAAAGAGAGAACTAGATTCTGCTATATCAGAAATGGTGTATGAGATGTTGATCTATTGAGGCAGTTCTCTACACGTGTGGAGTGGAGCTCCCTCGAGATTCAAGCAGTGTTATCCGTCTTTCCCTCTTATGCAAATGTTCAGCTCTCACGTGGCTCGGAATGCCTTCTCTGAGCACGCCATAATCATCTGACAAGTCTGTTCTCCGAGGGCATGAGAACCAAACGTACTGGTAACAATCTCTAGAGAACAAACTGCTTTGTGAGATTTATGCTCCACAATTAAAAATGAAAGGGCTTTAGAAACACATCCAACTAGAAACTTTCTCAACTGCCCCTGCTGACGCCCCCAAGGAGTGTTATCACAAAATGGAACCTTTCTAACAACCCAGAATGTGAGATCAGAGGCTTCTGAATGCTAGAGAAGTCAGCAATCTATCCTTTCTCCTTTCAGATGTCTATGGAATTAGTATTGGACACAAAATATATATTTAAGCATAAAGTTTCATCATGGAGTCCATTAAGTTTGTAACGAGTAGCAAGAATTATTTCAATCCAGCTGTCAATTCTCTGCTATGTCCCGGATTAGAGAGGTGGAGTGGTTGAGGAGAATCAGAACTAAATAGTGTGCCAGAGGATCTTTTTCTAGTCCCTATTCTATCTGTTATGCCTATAGGACCTTCAGCAAAGAGCCTAGACCTCAGTTTCCTCACCTCTTTCTTCCTTCATTTAAATCTTTGTAAGCAGGGACTGTCAGCCAGAAGATGCAAAGCCTAGCACAGGGCCTGGCACATGGTACGTGCCTAATAAATGTCTGTGGAACAAATGAGAAGAATAAGGGCTTGAATACGATGTTATATAAACCCCTTTTCATTCTAAAGTTCAGTTCAGCCAAGAAAACATTGGGGTAGTCACTTGAATGTTTGAGACAAGGGATGAAAAGAAGAAAGTTTTGATTCTAGAATCTGAGGCACTAAGTGCTTCCTGGTACTTTTTAAAAAAATTATTATTAAGGTTTATATAACTATACTTTACATGGAACATTTTCGTTCAGCCTTTTGTACAGATGCCCTTAAAATATATTGTGTGCTGACCTGCTACACTGACTGAAGCAGGTAGTGCAGTTCTGGTCTAATCAAGATACACCATTTATCTGATAGTTCTATGGTAGTCAGAATAAGCCATGTCTGGAACAAAACAAAAATTGAGATCAGAAAGTTAAAAGTCTTCAAAATAACGCTCATGACCAAAAGCGAAAGAGTAAAAATGAAGAGCACTCTGTTATATAACATATTGATGAGGCCTCAAAGATGGAGCTGTGATAGTTTGAATACTACATGAATGATATACTGACATATTTTTCAATTGTGTCTCTGAATTTTACTTTTAAATATTGTGACTGTATTACCTGCCATTTGTCAGAAAATTGATTCTTTTCATTGACATATTCCCCTCACCCTATCCAATTTTATTTTAATATACTCATGCCATTAGAAGAAGTTATCTAGAAAAAAATCACCACGGGGAGCAAAATTATGTAACATCTAAATGTGTCTGAGATGAGCGTGTTCATTCTTTCTAAATGGAAGAGTAGTCTTTCCTATTATTATTCCTAAAAACTCAATACACAGATAGCCATTCTCACCAGAGAATAATGTTAATACTACTCACAGGGCTGCTATCCGCCACTATTAAACCTTACAAAACCAGCTATGTCAGCAACTGATTCATCATTACCTTCACTCCTCAAATTATAGTAAGAACAGTCATGGAAACCATGGTAAAATCAATACAACATTTACTGAACACATGCTCTGTGCAAAGAATCGTGTTTCAATAGTGAAGCGGGAGGTAACCTGACTGGTTTCTGTTTAGATTAGTTGATGCCTGTATACAATCAATCATCTGGATATTCTGTATTTTACTACATAGTTCTCAATTGGCTGACAAACCAGTATATCGGTGACAAAATACCTCTTTCACAGAGATTAAACTAACCAACAGATCTAGATGATTTGGCAGAAACATGCAAAGAATGAACATTCAGATATCTCTACTGGTTCTTTCAGCAGGTCACACTGGGTGATGCTGGGCCAGTCACTTGCCTCAGATTGCATATGAATGAGACATTTTGCTAAACTCTTCTTCCTCTGGTCCAAGAAACATTCAGAAAGAAGGTCACACCTAGACTGTCTTCTATGAGAGAAAAAAGAGTCACTGGAATAAACAAAATAAAAAAGCAAATGGGAGTTGAAAAAAAGAGACAGCAAAAGTAAATCCTAAATTTGGTAAAGACCTGAGAACCAGAAAGAGAGAAAAAGAGCAAGTCAAAAGTTGAACATCAACGTTGCTGCCAAATATCATTTAAGTATAAATTCCATTTGTCCATGGGTGCTAATATTCAAACATGGAATCTTAGTGAAAGGGCTGTCTGAAGTCTATTTCTGGTGAAATGGATAAAGATATTAGCTTAATTCCATCTGATGTTGCCACAGAAATTACAGGTTCCCAAAACAAAGATGTGATAAGATGTTATGAACCTGAGTCTTAAAAGAGACAAACTCTGAAGGACAATTTTCAAAAGCATTGAGAGATGTCCACCAAATGAGGTATTTCCTTTAGTCCATTTGTTTTGGCCATGTAACCAAATAAAACTTCAAATGTTAGAGGTACAGAAAATGTCTTGTAGAAGTGAGTCATATGCAGCATCAGCTCTCTGGAATGCCTTTCTCTCTTCCCAATTGGGATCACCAATCCCAATCCTAGTAGTCATCCTAAAAGTCAGATCAAATACCACACTTCCTCATAAAGCCTTGCCTGATCGCTCGACTAAATGCGGCCCCTAAATCATCTGGATAGCCAGTAGATTTTATCTTTAATGGCTTTGGTTACCCAAAACTTTATACCTGTGCTATGGACATCGACATATATGTCTTATCCTTATCCTTCTCAACATGAAATATGGCATACACTAAATAAATGGTTGAGGAAGAGAGAGGGAAACAGAGAGAGAGGAAAAAAGAGAAGGAATAACTCCTCCCAAGTAAGTACCCAGAGTAGAAGAAACACTCGAACATGGATTGACAAGGAAAGAAATGAAGCTTGAAGCTTCAGGGTGCCTCACTTGCTCTGGCCCCTTCTAAGGTTCTGGGAAGGGCCCAAGCAGTGAGTTCATTGCTTTCTTTTCTGCTTAGACTGCCCTCCATTACACACTCATGTGGGGCAGTGTTGGAATGGTTTTGGGAAATAAGGAGTTTGGTTAGGGAATGTTGAGTTGAGGATACATTTAGTTAAATATAGTGAGATACAACATTTACATGGTTTGCAATAACCATGGTGCATGCTTAAGCTATTGCCGGTTATCATTCTGTAGGAATGTCCCTGGGCTCACTACAGCCCCAGGTCTGGAACTCAGAGGTATGGAGCCAGAAGTCCTGTGATACCAGTGACACTTTCATGTGTCTTACTACATCCAGAAAATGGGATTATACTGGTAAAGGAGAGAAGCAGGGTGTGAAATGCATGGAGTCAGAAGCTAAGTCAGCTGAACATTCTACCAATTGTCAGATGTGTAAAAGTACTCACACAGAGAGGGCTACTTAATACTCAATGATGCGAAAGGAGATTTTCTCGTAG
>NW_006494611.1:6212830-6243657 GCF_000325575.1 Pteropus alecto | reverse complement strand
TGTACTCAACAATGTACTAGAAGCAATTCAAAATGCACCACTGACTTGATTTTCTTTTTGATGCTTATTTCACACTATAGAATTTATCATTGTATGAACTTGAACCAAATAGTGCAAGTATTTTTGTAACATCTTACAAATAAAAGAAAATTGATGAGTTTCCCCAAATTTGACAAAGTTGTGTAGATTAAAAAAAATTTTCCAAACTTTTAATAATAATAACAAAAGCATATTTCTAACAACCATGATAGAGGAAAGACTAAAATTATCTTTTCTACTCTCCCAATAGCAAATATTACAAATTTAGGCTGCATGGAAAAATGACAAGAGAGCACGGAGCCACAAAATATAAGAAAAAGTCACTAAATTAATTAATTGGCTAATTAACTAAAATTATATTTTTCTAGATTTTCCAATTTTTGTCATATTTTACAGATTTCTATCAATATAAAATTGTTGTATTTGCTTTTCTTATTTAAAATAAATATTTATTTTCTTACAAAATTGTTATGGGATGAATTATGTGCCCCCATCCAAGATTCATATGATGAAGTACTAATTTCCAATATCTCAGAATGTGACCATATTTGAAGACAGATCCTTCAAGGAGACAATTAAGTTAAAGTGGAATCATTAGATTGGGCCTAGTCCAATATGACTGATGTCTTAACAAGAAGAGAAATCAGGACACGGACATACACAGAGGAAAGACCAAGTAACGAGACAAGGAGAAGATGACCATCTGTCAGCCAAGGAGAGAGGCCTCAGAAGAAACCAACCTTACCAAATATCTTGATCTCAGACTTCTAAACTTCAGAAAGGTTGAGAAAATAAATTTCTGTTGTTTAAGACATCCTCCCTGTGTTATGGCAGCTCGAGCCAACTAATGCAATAATTTTCTGGTCATAATGTTGTATTTTTTTTTTTAAAGATGTCTCCCCAAAGTTATAAGGTTCAAAGCTTTAGGTCCTGCAACATCTAAATATGTCTACAGACGCACACTTATACACACACATACACACACACACAATAATCTCACTATTCACTGTTGGATGTATTAACTGTAGTAGCTAAGGCCAATACCATTTTGTCAGAGATCCTTACTTTTTAAACATATTTCTTTACAAATAGTTTCTTTCTGAACAGTCATCTGTATTTTAGTAATTAACAAATTGTTAATAGAATTAAGTCATTTAAATAAAAGTTTATTTGGCTTCTGAAGCTTGCATAGCCTTATCATCTACAGAGTCACTGTCTGCAGACTCTTCTGAAATGGAGTACTGAAGAACACCTAGCTATCACTAGATATCACCCGAGCCTTTTAGGCAGTGTTCTGTTTAACGAATTTCTTATTTTTCAATCTAAATACTTAGCAACTGCAAGGGGCATTCTGTAAAAAGAAAAGCTGCGATTTGTGATTTTTTTTTTAGTTCCACATGTTTCATGCTATGAATTTTATAGACAAGGAACAAAGATTCTATGATTTATATAGTGTGCAAAATTGGAGAAGTGAATTGACTCCTCTGAAAATATTGTCATCATCTGTAAAACAGGATAGCTATTCATTCTTTGTCCATTACAATGTTTTGTTTTGTTTTGTTTTGGAGGAGACAACGTATAAGAAATTTTGTTGCATTAAAATGTTCATTGTTATTTTATCAAAGGCAATGATAAAATACCTGTCGATGAAGACATAGAATTGTTCTTGATCTCTCAAATTTAGAGAATTGTGTTAAGGTCCTAACTGTGCTGTGAGATCTTGAACAGTCATTCTCTGGGTCTTAATTTCTTGTGAATGAATAACCTGCCTTCTTAGAAAAGCAAAGGTAACACATTTATTTCATTCTGACAGCCTAAAAATCTATAAACTCACCATCACAGAGCAAATTTGTTACAGTAATTATTATATTTCAGAAGACCATTGGGAAAGTATGTTTTAATTTCTAGAACTTATTTTTGACTTGACAATTGGTTGACATTCAAAATGGAAAACTAGACTTCTGTTTTTAATAGGGAATGTTAACATTTCTCATGGAATTAAGCATGGAAAAAGAAGATACAAAATTAAAACCAATGACTTCTTGAGCTGATAATCTCTTGATTAAAAAAGAGTCCTTTTTAAGTATGAGCCATGTAGTTAAAACACACACACACACACACACACACACACACACACACACACACACACACACACAAGAAAGCAAGCAAGCAGCAGCAGCACACTTGTGCTTGAGTTCCTATTAATAGCCTGGTACTAGAACTCATAGAACTGCCACAGAAGGCTGAACAGTCTTGGGCTTTTCACGTGATAAAGTTCACACTTCCATGGTTCTCCAAATAAGGCTTTCCAAACAAACTTGGCCTAGGCTCACAGATTTGGCATTTCTCCTGTAGGAATGCAACTCCATGTTCTACCCGAAGGTTTCAAGAATGACAGTTTGGGATATTTATTAACTTATATAATCTCTCAGGACAGGCTCATTTTGAATCAAAGGCAAATACAATTAGAAAACGGAGCATTCACTTTGCTTGACTCTCAACAAGCTATAAATGGGCTGGATCTTACAGTTTATTTTAACATCGTCTTTTCCCTTTTCCTTTTCTGACCAGGTCTTCAATGACAATGCAAATTATTCATGCAAACAAATGTACAAAACAATGTTAGTCCTGGCATTTGGCAAGTAGGTCACACATCTGGGTGAAATTATATTGCTGGTCATTGGTCATTGTTGACTTTGCCACAGCCCTTCCTTCTCACTTGGAGACATTGTACTGACACAATACATTGACTCTGAGGTCTTCACCTTGTGTTGCATCTCTCAGAGCTCAGTAGTACTTTCCTCTATGAAGTTCAAGATTATTGGCTTGATTCTACTCTATGATATTCTGCTTAGCTCCATTCCACAGCCCACCAATCACACCCTTCATGCTGCCAGTTGCTTCATGAGTGCCTGGTGAGACAGTGATAGATGAAAATTGAAGAGATGAATTTAAGTCCTCTATTAGAAAAATAATTAGGAAGAATCCTCAGCAGATAACCTCGCGGTACCCTCATACCAGGAAGAAGGATACTTATCGGCTTGGCGTATGAGATCTGCTCAAGATCAGAAAGGAACCTGATTTAAGTTTAAAGCTCGGTTGCTGCTCAGCAGTGATGATTTTTGTTAATATCGTTCTATGAAGAGGCAGTGTAGTATAATGGCTAAGAGCTTGGGCCATGTGGTCTTGGGAAAGTAACCTAATCCCTCTCTGTTTCCCACCTAGTAAAAAATCAGGCTATGAATAGTATTTTTTTTGTATATTATTTTTTACAAGGACTAAACAAGCCAATGCACACAAAGGCATCACCATGAGAAATAATAGCCTACCACGAGTGATTTCTAGCATTCATACTGGAGAGCAGGCTTTAAAACATCGGAACACATGGATATTTAATCCCTGTAACATTTTAAGCATGAGGTTCCCTGAAAGCTTTGAATATGCCTCCTAAGTGGACATGGGCTCTCAATAATTAAGAATTACTATTGCAGAATATACAACATTGGGTTAGGTATTACTTACCGACTAACTTTGGCCAGTAACAAAAGGTTATGTTAGCATCTTCACCATGCGTGCTTGCCTCTATGTGATCACATGTGAAGATATAAGTGGTGAACTAGCCATGAAATTGATCTTATTTTTAGAGAAAGATGGCTCAAAATGTGGAGAATCAGAAAGGCATCAATTAATATTGAAATAAATCTAAGCTAATGAAGATTTTTGATTTCCCAGCCATTAGAGCCTCTGGACAATTATACTATTTAATCTTGTCTACTTTCTCACCCCCATTTCCATTGACTGAAGACTAGAAGACTAGTATAGGTCACGTCCTACTAAAGCTTTGCAAAATTGATCTACTCTATTTCTTCGAAAGATCAGTAGAACTTCCTCGGGGCCTTTCATTTATAATTCCTGCTTTGTGTGAACAATTTGTCCATACGTATCCGATTGTGGAGGGAAAGGCTTTATTTTCTAAAAAAAAGTGGGGATGTTAGCTCTATGTTTTTACCTGGTGAACAAAAAAGATAAGGGTAGTCAGAGGCCAGTGTCACCAATAATACATATCTGATCTTCCCTATGGAAGCTTTCTGAGGATGAGTTAAGTTTTAGTTGATTTTTTAATGTTCTTTGGCACCTAGAAAAATAGCAATAGATAGTATGTGTTATTTATTGAAAGTAAAATTTTAAGAAAATAGTACTATGCAGGAATACAGTAACAATGGTCATTATAACTGAAACTGTTCAACATTTTTTTCCTAAAAATTACTATATAACTCATATATGATTGGCTGTGCTAATGAAATAAACAATGTGGCTAAACTATTTATGTCTTTGTCTAGACAGAATTACTTTGTCTATAGTTCATGAGCTGCACAGAAAGCCCTTAATATGTCCCAATATTGGTGCTGGAAAAGCAGTCCCCTATAGATAAACACTGTGGACCATTTATACAAAGAACCATTAATGGAGACTGCAAAATTCTGCAGTAATCATCTAAAGGAAAAAAGAATAACTTGAAAAGGAAGGAAGGTGAAAGACAATTAAGCTGATGAGAAGCACATGTCAAGGTAAGTGACACTTGGTGTGAATGGGAAGTCTCAAAGAACATCTATCATTTGCCTTTTATTGATTATATTGCCATCCAGGGTGAAGACAGGATGAGAAGACCAGCAGGATCCCTGCTGCTTAAAAGAATGTACCTGGTAACCTACTTGACCCTGTCATAGAAATAGAAGTAGGTGGAAACTTCGTCCTATGTGACTATGCTCTCTCTGACTTCAGAATATTCAGTTTTTTTTCTGCTTAGCACCATTTAAAAAAAAAAATAAAAATAAAAAACAAAATAAAATAAAAATAAATTGGTGTCTTACTATATTTTTTTTGGCCAAGTAATTAAAATTTAAAGTTTTTAAAAACATGCAGCTCTAGTTCATCCCTAAAACTCATAAGTTTCAAATTATTATTGCTTCCATTACTGCTTGTCTTAAGAACACTTCTCCTGACACTTATGAGAGAGTAAGTGGTGCGTCTTTTGTATTTTCACTTCTCATTCCATAACCATCCCCCTCCACTGCCCCTGGAGCTAGAGGCTGGAAGTCTGCTTAAACACACACTGCAGGAACCTGTAGATACAAACTCTTGCCAACAGAGTGGCCCATACTTGCACATTTCTTAATATAAATGTTCTATTTACAAATAAGAAAGTTCATTAAGCCCATTTTTTCAATAGTTTTACGAGAAACCACAGAAGCATCAGAGCCTAACAAATCTTCCTACATCCACTCCAATCTTATACACAGTGGCTGGGATTATCTTAAAACAAATGCAGACACTATCACTCCTTTGCTAAAAACACTCCAGTGGATTCCCATTTCACTTAGAACAAAGACAAACACCTTACCACAGCCCATAAGATCTAGACCCTGTTTATTTCTACTACCTCATTTTATTTCATTCTCTTCCACCCACAATGTGCCAACCACTGTGGCTGTTCTTCTACTCCTATAAATGCCAAGCTCAGAGGACTCATCCTTGCTGTCCTCTGCCTAGAATATTCTTCACGAGATCTTAGAAGACCTGGCTCCTTTACATTCTTTAGATTTTGGCTCAAATGTCATCTCTTCAATGACTTTCTTGGTTGGCTACCTAAATCAGTCACTCTATAAACCCAATATTAATATCCTTCATTTTATTCAGAGCAAGTATCACTTCCTACTACAGTTATGTCTAATTGTCTCTCTTCTGAAAACACTATTAGAATATGAGCTTTAAGAGGAAAGCAATAGTATCCTGTTTCTAACTCTAACTCCAGCACCAAAAAACAGGCATTGAATAAATTTTTAATGAATGAACAAATTAACAAATGAAGCAATGTGCTGGCACCCAATAAAATTCATTCATCTCTTTTGCCTGAAAACTTAACTTCGTTTATATTCATGAACGTTTATAAAATCATAAGTTCCTGGATTTGGTGAACTACGTAATCTCCCCAAGATTCAGTTTTTATCTGAAAATGAAAATAACACTATCTACTCAGAAGTGTTACTGAGAAGACTGCATAAGGTAATCTATGAAAAGTGCTCAGCGCAGTACCTGATATAAATGCTCAATCATATTGGCAACTATTAATCCATACAGCTTTAAAATATTTAAAAGGAACATTTATCACTTAGAATTTTCTCCCCCTCCTTTAGCCTAATCTCTTCAAAATATAATAATAATCTCTCACATGGGTGCAGTATTTTATAGTCAAAAAGTACCTCCACATCTGTTATTACACACAACTTTCCTTGTAGTTTGGAACTCAAACTCAGAGTTGATTTCAAATTCCGTAGTCTTTCTACTATGTCGACATTATCAAAAGAGACCACTCATGGTGTTAAAAGGAGGGCTGGGAAGGTATTGAGGTATTAAACTGTGGGTAATGGTGGTAATATGAAATTTAGAAAAATCATACATAAAGGTGGGTGTCATACACTGGAGGACCCCAGGACTTTGTGCCCTTTCCACATAGTAGTTACTGGATAAAAAGTTATCAGAGGGACTGGTTCTGTGCTCAGCACTTGCTCATTCATTTATTAAAACATCTTTTCTGAGGACTCATTACTTTCTAGGCACTATTCACTACGTAGCAGTTAACAAAACAGACAAAAATCTCTGCTTTTATACACATTCTAGAGAGACAGAAACAAAGAACAACTGATTAAAACATGTTAGGTGGTAATAAATACTACAGAGTAAATATTTATGAAGTAAATGTGGATAGGAACACTCTGGTATAGGAGAGGCATTTTAGATAAGGTGGTCAGGAAAGACTTTTCCCAAAAAGTAGTATGCGAGGATAGTCCTGCAGAAAGTGAGAAAATAAGCCATGCGGATATCTGGGGAAAAGCATTCCAGGCAGAGGGTACAGCAACACCAAGGCTCCGAAACAGATGTGCGTCTAGACGTAGTATGGCTGGAGCAGACTTGTGGGGTTTGGGGGAGGGGTGGGGATAGATGAGATCAGAGAGTTAATGAGTGGGCAAACAGAGTTGGACTTTGTAAGCACAGTTCCGGCTTTTTCTTAGTCTGATCTGGAAAGCTGTTTTGAGCAGGAAAGCGAAATAATATGACTTGCATAGGATCACTCAGTGTTGAGAAAAGGCCAAAGTGGGGCAAAGGTAGGAAACGCAGAGCACTGGGAGGCGGTTATAATAACCCAGGCAAGATGGGATTGGACTTGGACCAGGGTGATGGCAGGGGAGGTGGTGAGAAGTGATCCGATTTTAAATATTAAGGTGAAGATGAAAGCATTTGCTGTATGAGAATAAGATAGAACAAGAAAATAGACCAGTGGTTACCAAGGACTAGAGGGCTTGAAGGACATGAGGAGTGACTGCTAATGGACACAGAGTTTCTTTCGGAAGTGAGAGAAATCTGATGGTGGCTGTACAACTCCACGAATATACTAAAAAAATAAAATAAAAAACTGAACAGTATATTTTAAGTGAGTTAATTCCATGGTATGTGAATTATATCTCAGTAACATTATTATATATTTAAAAATAACCTATAAGATGCATGTTATCATAAAGGAAAACAATGCAATGAGAAAAATTTCAGAGGAAAAACTAATAATACGTGGGGATTGGTTGAATGGTCAAGCTTTTCCAAGGAGTTAATATTAGAAATGAATCTTGAAGGCTAAATAGGAGTTTACCAGGCTGGGAGAAATAGTGAGGATATACTATTATGCAAGTAGCAGGTTAATTTTGGTTTTGATATTTAATTCTTTCCTCCCCTCAAATTCCCACAGACTGTCAAAAAAATCCTCCAGTTTCAGGATCTACTGGAGAGAAAAGAATAGTCGAGGAATAGTCAAGCAATTTTAGAGAGAATCTAAATTTTGAAAAGTCTTCCCATATTTTAGATAAAGGGTCGGTCAACTTTTTCTGTAAAGGGGTATGCAGTACATGTTTTGGGATTTGCAGACCATACAGCTTCTGCTGCATCTCCTCCACTCTACTGTAGTAGTGTGAAAGCAACTGCAGGTAATACATTAGCAAGTGAGCATAGCTGCGTTTCAATAACAAAACATTGTCTACAAAACCAGCTGATGGGTGAGATTTGGCCCATGGGCTACAGTTTGCTGGGCCCCGGGTCCATATTCACTCAGCTGCCTTCCTAAATTCTTCTCCAGTTCTCTGCTGGTCATGAGCAATTTTCCTGCCTCTAAAAGATCACCAGCTTCAGCTCTCTCCTAGACAGCTTGCTTAATGAATTACTTTGCGTCCTGTGCATTAGCTGGATAGCAGCATAAAAAAAGGAGGTTCCTCTAATAAAAATTATGGATATCGTTATAGCAAACCTATGTAAATTGTTCCTAAAGATTGCATGTATGCATCATGAAAAACAAGTAGTAGCTAACAGAGCCATTAAGAATATAACTAGCACACCTACACCTACTTATCCTACCTTTTTCATAATAATCCCTAAAGGTACATCAAAAATAACCATGGTGTCTATGTTTGAGGAGATATAAACATACCAACATTTATAAGGACTAAATAAAAGGGGACTTATTATCTTGAACTTAGATTTAGGGTATAGTTGTAACTCCTTGACTCTTGATAAAATGTTGCTTGAGTCTTGGATTTCAAATAATGTTAAATACATGTTATGTCCCAGAAATACAACTCTACAGTTGCATTCTTTAAACTTCTGGGCCCAAGAAATATTTGATATTTGGATAACAATGAGCTAACACATGTGAATAGAGAGAGCTATGAATGGAGGTAAGTGTCACGGAATGAAAAAAAACAGCGGGCCGGCCGCGGAAAGAACTAAGTTCTCATCCTCCATCTGGCGTCCTTTTTTATTAAGCAAGGTGCCTCCAGACATGTCATAGAGTTTTCCCGATATAAAGAAGTTTGGTAAATATTATAAGAGGTTATAAAAATGTTACATATTATTATTAAATACTTCGGAATGTTAGTTTAAATAAGTAACCTTCTGCAAAAAAAATCTAAATTGTATTTGTATGTTCTGAAGAACATTTACTGAACTCCAAGGATAAAATAGAACAAACACAATATTATTTGCTAAGAGTATACCTAAATGTTGGGCTCCCAATATTCCAGAAAATCAAAAAGCTAAAATAACAGGTAAATGTTTATTTCTAGGACAACGGCACTTTTGGCAAATCAAGTATTTGACTTTCACTATGGGATGCTTCTTAATACGCTGTATGTAAAATCTTTCAAAGTTTTCATATTCACCGCTAATCATGATACATCAATAATGGCTTCTTTGTTGGCTGAGGAATTAAACAACTAAAGCCTCTCCTCTGAAATAGGACAGTCTGAGTATTTACAGCTGGTCAAGAAGGAAGTGAGATTCTTAGAGGCACACATCAATGAGTCAGGTAGTTGTCTTGCTATAGAACTGAAATAAAATCAAATAAAGGCAAAACACTGGTAAATTGAAGTGAGTTCTCTTGCTCAGTAAACACACAAAAATATATTTTGCTAGAATCATTTGTTAACATGATTTATTTAATTTTCCAAGAAAAGTTAGGGACCTGCAATACTTTTGAGTATCTAAATCTATGAGAAAGATTAGGTGAGTAAAATGAAAAAAACAATATTCACAGACATCTTAGTGTACTAGAACATCCATCTTGATAGTAACTTTCAAAATCCTGGAAAGGAGAAATTATGGCGTAAATCAAAACCATACAGACCTAAAGAACCAGTCTTTTCAAAGGAGCAACTGTGAGACAACAAGGTCATTAGAATGTTGGCCATTTTCTATCATTAAGAGGCCTTACTAAAGCTAAGTGATAAGCTCCTTTTTGGTAACAGTTATTACACCTTTTAAAGGTCCTTTAACACTTTCGATTTCACTGGGCTTAAAGCAATGTAGAGATAAACTGTGGTATAGAAAGAAGTGTTATTTTTCTAATCGAATTTGCCACTTACTAACTGTATAACTCTTCAAGTCACTGTAATTCTTCAGGCCTCAGTTTTCTTACCTATAAATTTGAGGCTTATAACCTAATGATTTTGAAGGTAACTTCTATGTCTGACAGTTTCAATAGCCTGGCCTAGAGAAATGGAGAATAAAGATTTACTTATTTTTCCAATTTACATTCTTCAAATTTGTAGGAAAATATTTCTTCTTCAATCAAGAAGCAAATCTTCCAAACATAAAAAGTTGATGGATAGGCTCTTCTCCATAAAGGAAATAAGCAACTGAATTAATAAATTTTTTTTCATACGAAAAGATTAAGTAGAAAAGCCTAAGAAGGCTTATAAAAAGCTAGTAAAACTATTAAATTTAAAAAGTCATAAGATGCAAGGTCAATATACAAAAGTCAGATGTATTTCTATATACTAATGGCAAACAATTGCAAATTAAATTTTAAAATACCATTTACAGTAGCATCTAAAATATAAAATGCTTAGAGATAATTTATATGAAAAACTATAATAAATCATTGATAGAAATTAATGAAGACATAAATAAAATGATATACTATGTTTATGGGTTGGAAGACTCAATATTGTTAAGATATCACCTTTTTTTCATATTGATTTATAGATTCAACAAAATCTCAATCAAAATCATAGCAGGCTATTTTGTGGAAATTAGGAAGCTGATGTTAAAATTTATATAGAAATGGATAGGACTTCTGAAATAACAAAGATGGAAAACATACACTGCCTGATTTCAAAACCTACTATAAAAGTCAGTGATCAAGATAGCATGGCATTAGCCTAAGGATAGATATATAAATTAATGGAATAGAATAGAGAGAGTCTAGATAGACCCACATAGACATGATCAATTGATTTTTGTCAAAGATGTCTAGGTAATTCAATGGAAGAAAAGAATCTTTTCAACAATTTTTTTATGCTGGAAAAACTGAATATCCCAATGGGAAAAAAAATGAACTTTAACCCTTAATTGAAGTGAATCATAACTCTAATTAATTTATACTGTAAAACATCTAAAGGAAAACATATAGCAACCATGTGAAGGCAAACACATCTAAGGAAATAAAAAGCACAAACTGTAGAAGATAAAAGAGATAAATTGTCCCTCATGAAAATTAAACACTTCTCTTTAGAAAACAACATGAAGAAAATAGTCAAGTCACAGACTAGGAAGAAATATTGGCAATGCCTATATCTAAGGACTCTTTTCTGAATATATACCGTACTCTTAGAACTCTGAGTAAAAACAAAATCCAATTTAAAAATGGGCCAAAAATCTGATACTTCACAAAAAAAAAGGTATAAGAATGGCCAACAAGTGGATGAATAATAAATGCTCCAAATTATTAGTCAAAATAAAAATGTAAATATAAGCCACAATGAGATACATGCATGTAGCATGAAATAGCTAAAATTAAGAAGACTCACAATAGCAGTGTTGCCGGAGTTGGGGGGCAACTGAGCCTTTCATGTACTGTTGGTGAGAATGTCTAATGGTACATTTAATAAAACAGTTTGGCAGTCCCGTATGATGCTAAGTAGTTACCACATGACCCAGCATTCCACTGTTAGGCATTTATCCAAGGAAATAAAAAACAAAAACAAACAAACAAAAAAAACCCCGTCTGTACAAAAACATGTACCTGAACGTTCATAGAAGCTTCATGCATAACTCAAAATGGAAATGTCTCAAAACAAGTGGATGGATAAACAAAAGGTAGTATATCTATATAATGGAATACTACTTAACAATGAAAATGAACGAGCTTATGAAACACACAAATAGATGAATCTCAAAAAAATTATAGTGAGTAAAGGAAGCCCAGACATAAGAGTGCATACTATATGATTCTATGTATATGGAATTCTAGAAAGGGTCAAAATGATCAATGTTAGAAAGCGGAATGGTTGCCTGGGGCTGAGGGTAAAGGGCACTGACTACAACAGGGCACAAGGGAGCTTTGCGGGGTGGTGGAAACATTCTCTGTCTTGATTGTGGTAATGGTTACACAAGTGCATATACTTGTCAAAAGATCCCTGTTTTCTGCACTTAAAATGGATACATGTTATTGTATGTAAATTAAACCTTGAAAAAAGTTTATTAAAGAATACGAATCAATAAATTCCATGGACATCTAGCAAGTATAAAAAGTAAAAAGGATACCTTGTACACAACAGCGCATACTTAAACACACGTAACCCAGAAGGGAAGTAAAATGTTAGTGCAATATTGAACCTGACAAATTATCTAGTTACTATGGATATTGAGTTGCTGGTGAGACAGTGCTTGTGTTATTGAGGTCACTTAAGCTGATTTGGTGAAGTAGGTTTTGATTTCGGCATTTTGCTGAACAACCTGCTATGTTCTAAAGCAAGGCTTAGTCCTTATTTTAGGAGGACATAGGAGATTCTTAAAGCATCTTCATTAAACAAGAATGTATTATGCACTGTTAGTTACTTTGGGGAAAACAGGGTTGTTCGGATACCATCTCTATCCTCTAAAACTCCAGGTCTGATAATATACACTGGGGCATAGGTGGTAGAAGGCAGGTATATGATCCTAGTATAGTAAGGGTGTGAAAATTTATACAAGAGAGGGTGAAATAATGTACAACTTGATTTTAGGAAGAGGAAAGGCATCTCAAAAGAGATTACTACTTTGCTCAGTCTTAATGGAAATAACTAAATATACAAATATGTTATTTATTTGGGGGAGGTCTGGGGAGGCATTCCAGAAAGAAAGAGTTCCATGACCAAAGCTGTAGAGATGAGCTATAACTAGGAATATATGTTTTTAGCTGGAAGCCCGATGCATAAAGGGGGAAGATAAAACTGAAAATCCATGCTGGGGTTTTAATTCTTTCCATAAGTAGCTGGAAACTTCTGAAGGTTTTTGAAAAAGGCAATTAAATGGCAAGTGCAGAGTTGTGTGGTAGAAAGATTAATCTGGTAGCATGTTTAACATGAATGAGCGTGGAGAGACCAGAAGTGAAGATACCCATTAAGAGGCCATTTCAATGGTTCAGGCGAGAAATGAGAATTGAACTAGGACAGCAGCAAGGGGGATTTAGACTTGAGATACTGTGAAGTGAGAAAGAACCTTGGGACAAATTCTACATGGCTGATGAGGAAGAGGAAGTATAGCCTCAAGGCTCCAAACCAGGGTGCCTGGCAGGGATTTAACCAGTGCTTCCCCTCCAGCTGTTGATCTCATGACACTGCTCCATGGCCTTCTGAGACTACTACTTACATGTCTGCCTGCGATGTGGGCCACAGCAGAACCGCGTGTTGGTGATGCTGACATGGCTCTCGCACCATTCAAACACCAAGACATGCCAAGATCTATGTTTTTTCATGGAAAAGCATGAGGACAATCTTCAGAAGACCCAGCTTGGAGTTGTGGCTCTCCCATGAATTTGACATATCTTTGCTGACTCTCATTACTGAGCTTTTGAACCCTCATCAGTAAGAGAGACACAAAAACCTCTGTGCCTAACATTCATGGATTTTGTGGGGTCCATAAAGCACTTCAGAAAATGAAAAGTCCTGTACAAAGGGAATTCCTAATGTTATTGTCACTGGCCTCCTCAAGCATTCTCATCTTCACACACACACACCCAGGTATCAGCAACTACCCTGAGACATATATCCACATCCATCCCTCTTCTCACCCTAACATCTCTTCTATTTTTTTTCTCTAATCCTAGAATTGAGAGATGTTTAGCACAGGGATTACCATAAAAACTAGTTCTCCAAAATGCCACCAATTCCTTGCTGTATACCCAATATATACATCCTTCTCTTTTCCACAATGAAAAACAATTTAAAAATTTTGATGATTGAATGTTTGGAACGCTGCGATATCAACATTCTCAACTATTTTCTTAATCTTAACAAATTACAGGTCTTGGGGACCCGTCAACACTGACCTCAGCATTGCATTACCTTAACTCTCTTCTCTGACCCATTAAATATCCCCAGATTCAAAAACTAAATGAAGAGCCATGATCTGTTCTAATGCTGAAAGAGCTACCAAAAACGTTGTGTTAGGTTTATTGAAAGGTAGTTTATTAGCCTCCAAGATTTCAACTTCCTGAAGAATTTTGCAAGGAAATCTTAATATTTGATAATTTTATTACTTAACCTAACCCCCACACTAGGTGGGCCTCTACAGCTATCCTGGGATGCATATCATCCACGCTTTTATGCAGTATTGGGTAAATCGGTCTTTAAGAGACCTGCAGCTGACATAGATTAGGTTTACGGCAAGGAAGTGGGTGTTAGAGTTGCGCTGCCACTGTGGACCTGAGAGTTATGACTGGCTTCCAGGTCCTGGCTCTGGCACTTTCGAGCTAACTCACCTTACTCAAATATCAGAGAAAAGACACATCCTCACAGGGATGTGACGATAACGCATAGGAAAAGAGTTCTGTGAACTACAGATATTAGCTTTTATAAAACAGCAAAGAAAAAAGATTCCACTGTCTTTAAGAGGATTTCCAGTGAGAGAGGAACATTTGTCCCATATAAAGACGTGCTTATAACAATATTTTTTTCAAGGAACTCGGCTCAGATGGTACAGGAAACACATTATGGTCTACTGCGGCATGCAAATTCACTGCTCAACACAGTATGGGAACATAGATATAATCGCGAGCCCCCCAGGCCTTGCAGGTTCTGATTTTGTCTCCTTCCTTTCTTCATTCCCTTCTTCATTCTTTTCTTCTTTTCTTTTTTCCTTCTACTTTCTCCTTCCCTTCCTCTCCCTCTTCTTTTAAATTGCACTATGATGTAGGAAAATTAAAGCAACTCCTCTCAAATACAAGGAAGATTTATTTCTTTCACTTATATAAAAAAAAAATTTCCTTAATGGATTAAATGCCAAATTCTTCAGGATGTTTCAATGTAACAAAAGATAATTGTTTTAAAGCATGAAGGTAAGTTTTCCATCAGTGACTAAAAATTGGAAATAAAAGAAAGCCAGTGAAAAACTGAATAGTCCTCACTTGGCAATTATTCAGCCCTTGGAAATTTCCAAGCCCTTTGCAACCATTAATTAATTAGTGAAGATGACGTTCCACTTTACTGAGGCTAGAAGCGTGACATAAAGAGGTCTAGAGGATTTCCTCAAACTGAAAGAGGAATGTCACGGGAGGAACTGGGATTAGACTTAGGAGCTCATTTCTCAAGCCAGTAGTCACATCACTAAGCCAAGCAGAGTCAATATTGGGACAATAAGGTCCTCTGTGCACAGGTGCAGTTGAATACAGCAGTGTTCTGCTCAAAGACTAACTGTGAAAGAGCCTATCCCTACATCCACCAATGTCCCCACAACACACACAGACTATATCTGTAGCTTCATCAGCCTCTTTCCCCTTTCCCAAAACATAGACAGATGGCTAAATATCAACCTCTAACTACTCTCCTTAATAACTGCAGTGAAAAGTACATGATTTGATATTCATTTTTTAAATGTACAATATGATGTTAAAACACATGACACTGTTGAAAAACAAATATTTAAAAAAATGTTAAATGACATGAAATTCACTGATATCCAGAATCCGTAATAATGTAATAGACTATCCTAAATAATTACCTAACAATAAGAAGAAAAATAAAATTTCATGCTTTCTGGTGAGTGGTTAAGAAAAGTTTATTCCATCATCCTGAGTAGGCTGGTGAAGACAGACTAAATGCCAGTGGTGTGGCTAGACCCAACACCTTAGATCCAGGTCTTACACTGGGTGCTGATTCTTTTCCTACACCACTGGATTGGTTCCAAATGTTGAATGAAGAGGGACTGTCTGGAGTGCCTAGTGACATGATGGGAAAACAGGAAACTCAAAGACTGGCTCAGTACTTCTCACCAGATTATTCCTTCCACCTAGACATACTTTTGCTCTGTCTCATGTCTGTTTTCCCAGGTGGGGTGATAGGAGCCTTAGACAACTCAGAGCCCATCTCTTCCCTTGAGGACCATCACTCGGCCATCCTATCAGTCAGGCTGCTTTGGACGGGGCAAAACCACATGCCTATTTGAGCTTATATGTTAATGGCAATCATCCCAACTTAAATGTTTAATCGTCCATAGTGGAATTTGTTGCAGTTGCACCAAAATGAAGTAACGTTGAATAATCCAATTTTTTTCTTGACTAGTTGTTCTGGGAGCCAAGAAGGACTAATGCAAATATACTGCAATGTTAATGAAGCTCAAGGCTATCCAGACTGGCTATTTTGGACAAACTTTGTTTTTTAAAAAATACAAACTTACTAACATTTTTTTTTCTTCATAAAGAGATTTTAGTACGGAAGGCTTTCCAAGAGCAATGTTTCGAAAATACTTAACATTTTAACTTGGAAACTTTATGTTGGAAAACGATCATGGCTGGCCTTCTTTCATGTAATGGGTATTCGTAAATTTGCCCACTTGCTGGGAAAGGCTGTTTTCCTCTGAGGAACCTAAAATTCATTTTGGAGCACGATTAAAAGAGCAGATACTTTCATGGGAGAACAGAGGTTTAGTAGACACTCTACCTGGAGAGCAAGGACCTGATGGATTTTTGTTATAATGTTGAAAATGTGAATAGATATGTATCGAAATTGACACTCTTAAATGTGTAAAGGAATACATACATACATATATATACATACATACATACATACATATATATTCTCAAACCTCTACCCAGTCCATCCCCCCAAATCACCATTCAGTTTCTAATCACTAGCTCTCTAATTTCTGATTTCTAATAGTTCTAACTAAAAAGAAGGGAGGGCTTTGTTCCAACCCAATTTCTGGAAACTAGATTTGTTTCTCCGTCTCACCCCTTCCAAGTAATTCTCCTCGTCATAGTGAGAGGAAACATCATCATTGTGCTAGTTCTAGTACTCATGGAAAATCAAAGTTGTAGGTGAGTAGGTATGTGCAGTATATCTTACCTATTCAAAGGAAGTAATTGAACATGGTATTTTAAAAGACATATGTGCTTGTAATTAACTCAAACAATGAAAAAGATAACTGTAATAAAGAATTTTTTTTAATTGCCTAATAGGGATAAAGGTTTGAGAGTAAGATTCTTCCTGGAAGATCAGTAATGTGGATAGACAAGGGGCAATAAATGACTGCCATTATACTGCAGCCCCTTTCCAAAGGAAACTAGACAAGGTGTCTGTATTACCTCAGATCCCCTTGGCCTCACCTGTCTCCTGAGCCATTGCCCACTTGTTATGTCCTAGTACCCACTATGGTACCAACTTTGAGTTTTGATCACCATCACATGAGCTCAATATGACAGCAGCTCTCCTCATGTTTGCCCCGCAAACCTGTCACCTCTAGATCTGCAAATGTCCTATCTCTGCAGGCCTGAGATACTGCAGATCTATTTGGTGCCCAAGTAGACACGACATCTAAGTGTAAGGAAGTGTCTAACCCACAGAGAGAAGCTTGCACCAATGAGACAAGAGCTGGAACATAAATTATTTTCCCTTTCTTTCTCACACAAACAGATTGTCCTAAGCTCCACATTCACATGGTCTTTTGCAAGATGATCTTTCAAGATTGAACGATTAGATGCGCTTGGTACTAAGCAGCAGCCACACTGGTAATATAACTCCATATCTCCAACAAGAACTCTCTCTTGTCCTATTTCACTCATGCTTCCCTGGGATTATACTTTCTAATGAAATAAAAATAGCACATACATTTTTGCCTTAGGGTTTGCTTTCTGAGGAGGGCAGGCTAAGATAGACAGCCCTTTATTCCCATTACTTTGTTAATGAGTTTCCTACCTTCGGTTGCAGTGGAGGTGCACAGGGGGCTGGAACAGGATCTGTGATATAGGTCTTCTTGGGACCAGCTACTGGATACATCCCAGCAGGATTCTGGTTCCCTGTTCCAGAGGGAGTGTACCCCTGTTCTCGCTTCCAGGTATTGGGGAGACCTTGCTGACCATAGGCAGGATCGGAGTCGGGTTTCCCCCCATAGGCAGGCCCCACTGGGCAATAGGCTTCATAATAGCGTCCTTGGTTGGGGCCATACCCATAACTAGGCTCAGGCTGAAGTCCTGGTGGTGGAATATATGCATAATCCATGCCGCCCCGTGCTGAAAGGGGTGGACACTGCCCAGAAGTAGGGCCTGGTTGAGTGTTATAGCTCTGGGGCCCCGGCCCCGGGCCATAATATTGTCCTGGTGAAGGGGCTGCCATATAATGAGAGCTGGGCTGGGCTGACTTCACTTGTACATTGAACGTAGGCCTTGAAGGGGTAGATGCTGTAGTGTAGGAAGCTGGGACTGGCTGAGGCTGGGGTTTGAGTGTTCCAATTGGAGCCACAGGGATGGGTCCAGCCTGAGGTGCAGGCTGTGGCTTCAATGTAGACTTTTTGGTTGCTGTTAGAGGGGGTTGGTTTGGTATGACCATTCTCTTATGTCCTGTGACAGGGGTGGAAACTTGAGGAGAAGCTGTTGCACTAGTAGAGCCCTAATGTGGGAGAGAGAAGGGGAAAAAAAGGACAGAGATTATTGCCAATGAAAAATAACAAGAACAAATATTAGAAATTGCTAATTATTATTTTTACATTAACTCCACAAAATACACCCACACAAAAGCATAGTTCCTGCCTTCTAAGAGTTCACAGACTAACACAAAAATTAGTTGCATTATTGTGTACTGTCAAGGAACAATCTGAAAAGGAAATCAAGGAAACGATTATATTTACAAAAACATTAAGACAAATATATACTTAAGAATAAACTTAACCAAAGAAGTGAAAGACATGTACGGTGAAAAGAACAAAACGTTAATGAAATAAATTAAAGACACAAATAAATAGAAAGACATCTATATTCATAGTTGAAAGACTTTAATACAGTTAAGATGTTAACACTACCCAGAGTGGTCTACAGATTTAATGCTATCCTTATCAAAATCCCAATGGTGCTTCTTTTGCAGAAACAGAAAAAACCCATACTGAAATTCATATGCAACCTCAAGGGACTCTGAATAAACAAAATGATCTTGAAAAAAAAAAAATGGAGATTTCAAATTGCCTCATTTCAAAACTTATTACACAAATATAATAATGAAAATAGTGTGGTATGGCATAAATATAAGCATATAGACCAATAGAATAGAATATAGAATCCAAAAATAAACCCTTGAATATATGATAAATTGATTTTTGATGAAGGTGCCAAGACAACTTAAAGTTATTTCAACAAATGATGCTGGGCAAATTGGATATCTACATGCAAAAGAATAAACTTGGACCCTTACTTTACGTCATATCCAAAATTAACCCAAAATTTTAGTCCTGAACATAACAGCACAAACTATAATACTGTTAGAAGAAAATATATGGAAAAAGCTTCATGGCATTGGACTTGGCAATGATGAAAGATAGATAGATAGACAGACAGACAGATAGATAGATATCCAAAAGCACTAACAACAAAAGAAAATGGATAACTTGAACACTATGATCTTAAAAATCAAACTAACCAAAGATTTAGCTACATAATGCTAAAAGGAGGTAGTAGAAAAAGAAAGCTGGAGAATTATGCAGAGGGAATAAAAAAGCAAAAAAGGGTGTTTAGAGAAACAAACAGTCTGGCACAACCAAAGAGATACTAAATTTTAGATCAGAGATTCTTATCTAAGAGTGATTTAGCAAAGATAAGTCAAATACAGTTATTTATATCTTCCTTGTATATCTTCCTATTGTCTGTTGCATTCATTCATTCAACAGAGAAATACTGAATGTCCTAAGAATGTCCTAATAACACAAAGGTAAATATCTCCCTGTTGAACAATGGTGGCTATAATTATGATGGGATATTGGAAAAGGCTTAGAGAAGGCTTAGAGATCCAACGATTTGTCCTCAGGTATTAGTCTGTTAGGAATCTGCAAATATGTAGTAATACAATGTTTTAATTTTGAGATACCATGATTAAATATGTTGGTATAACAAATAATCAACCACAACTTAATTTTGTTTTTTTATTAATTTCCAGGTAAATTTTAGTATGTACAGGAAGAGAGGATGCAAGACTTTATATTATTACTGTAGTGTCATTTACCCATACCAAGCCATAAGAGATAATATGTATGTGGGACAGATGCTGCTTAACTGCTTCTTCATCCCATCCACTCCCCTTCATCACAGCAATGTGCCCAATTAAAATACTTCTCCAGACTACTTGGCAGGTAGAGTTGCCATGTGACATGGTTCTTGCCAATGAGATATACATTAAGCATTTTGGGAAAACCAGGGCTCTCCTGACATAAGCATCGATCCTTCCCACTTCTCTCTTTTCCTCTTCCTGCCTGGAATATGGATGCGGGGCTGTAAATGGTGCAGCTATAACTTGCCCCTCATGTAAAAGTCTATTGATTCAGATTTTTAGCTTTTGGAGAATAGCTTTCTGGTGCTCTAGGTTGATGCAGAGATAAAAACATTCCCAGGGACATTTGGTTAATATTTCACTTCTAGTGGTTGCCAACTAGAGAGGAAACCACCTACTGACCAGGGAAAGTTTAGAAATAAGTGGGGGCATTTTTTATGGTTACAGTGACTAGCAGATGTTCTTTATCATTGAATGGATGGGGGGGTGCAAACCATATTATTATCGAACACAAGATGACAATAGTGCCCCTCTTGACATTGACAAGACTCTTGGGCCACATAAATTCCAAAGACCAGATTGCAAAGTTTCCAGCTGCCAGCGAGAGTCACTGGTCTTCTCTAGGATCTCTCCTCCATGACACTCTCTCCCCGGTTCCCTTGAACCTGGAGGAGATGAAAACGCTGACTCTGCTAGCCCCAGACTATTGCTCTGTCTTATGGCTTCTCTATACTCAAATGGGACTATGTACAAAATGTCTTTATAAATTAACTATTTGAGAGAAGCCAGTTTCAGTGTGCCATCATTTTTTTATAGGAACCTGACTATTACAGCTATCTTTTCCGCGTATCGTTTGTCTCAATTGTAGTTTCTTAATGGTTTTACAATTCTAGTTTTAGTTCTCTGTTAAGTGACAGGAGGCTGTTCAATAGGGTTATCTTTTTGTTCTTCCTTTTTTAATACCAGCTTTTTAGGTAACAAACTTGCCACTTACTTACGCAGTTTAAGCAACCTGAATATTCTTGTTTTGGTGGAGTAACCTTTCCCTTTTTCACGAAGGTAATCTTCATAGCGCCTGATAGAAAGACACAGTTTCCTCACTGGGAAACTTATTAAAATATATATGTTGAAGAAATTCTAAAATAATTACTCAGTTAAGATGCTGACATTCAATAGTAGAGAGCATGGAAGAACCAGTTGGAATCTAGAAAAAAGATTATGGTCAGATTTTTCTAGTCAACCAAGTCTGTCTTAAAGAATGTCAGCATCATAGATGGAATTGAATGAAAGAGAAAGAATAAAGCTTTTCTTTTCTTTGATGAGTCAAGATCAGCAGAAACACAGAGTTCCTATTTGGAACTCTTAAAAAACCCAACTATAAATGGAGACAGTGACTGAGCAACTGGGCTAATGACAGGCATACTCTGCTGCAGCTGTAAAAAAGTCTGCCCCCAACACAGATGCCTCAAAAGTCATGTATTTTGAAAATGAAAACCAATCACCTTCATAAAGTGAACAAAGAAGAATTAATGTAGACCCAACTCTATAGAAGCAACTTTTTTTTCCCACAAATCTCTTCTTCTTTCTTGCTGAACACATACATACTCACTCGCACTTGCAATCACACACATACATGTGCACACACACGTGCACGCACGCGCATGCGTGCCATTTAAACAGTCTTTGAAAGAAGGCATCAGGGCACACTTTCAGGAGCCATTGCTTTCTTCTAGGAAATATTGCACTAGTAGAACTCTCTTCTGGGGATGGGAAGGTTTCTCACAACTTTATTATGAATGCTGCTGTGTATGTGCTGGCATGTTTATGAGTATTTTCTATATCATAACTATGTGTGCAAAAATAGTAAATTTAGCTAAATTTTTTTCTTTGTAATTTTACATTCTTTACCTCACTGGAGGTGGAAGGGGTAAAGAATAGGAATCATTTTAAAGCATATTTATTTATATTATTCATGGTTAAAGCAAGCTATGGCAACACTTTCCTGGCCCACATAGTCAATTAAATACATAGTGAATTTTTTGCACTTACTGGATTAGTTGGAGCTTCCAAGTATGTATTTTTGGAATTTCATTTCTTTCCCTTTTTTTTTGCAGAAATTCTTAAAGTTTTATCATGATTTAACATTTTCATTTTGAAAATCAAGCACATTTAAAAATTACTCATATGTGCATGTGTTTGTGTGTGTTTTCTGAGACTTCAAACTATGTAACAGTATTTTTACGTGGTTAATATTCTATTAATTATTTTCTAAGCATCTTCAACATGTAAAGCTCTGTGAGGTTACTGGGAAGAAGATAGTATCCTAGGATGAATAGTACGTGTCTCTGGCCCCCAAGAGTTTGTAGCCTGGTAGAGGGGCTAATACATTACCAATAACTGTTGAATGGATGTCTTCAGGCAGAATTGGCTGTGGTCACGAGCTAAGAACAGACAAGGGGCTGTAAGAGCACCTCTATGCTCACTTATTGGAGCAGTTCCTCAACTCCCTTTTAGCCAAAGTCGGAGAACAGCTTACATTCCTCTTTCTCTTACTCCTGCCCACTCATCCCCTGAACACATCTACATGTACAAATACAAACACACACACACCCTTAATCTAAGCTACTACTATGTCTTATACATAACCCCTTATTATTTCTCACTTCCTTGTACTTTATTCCAATCTTTCTTTCTCTCCCCTGGTTCTGGTCCTCACCATTACTTCTCTGAGCTATTTATCAGCGTTACCTAAACTTACTTGTCTCTCATCTCTCTTCCTCAATACCAGCACAGTGATCTCTCTGACATGAACATCCGATTGCGGCTCTCTGCTGATCCAAATCTGGCAATGACTCTGCCTTCTGTTGAACTCTCTGTTTTTTTATTTTTCCATATACTTTACAAAGACTTTATGATCTAGTCCTTGCCTCCCTGTCCAGCCACCTCCATTTTCCCTCCATCATTCACAGCATGCATTCCAGCGATATTAACTCATTTAGAGATTGGAATAGACCATATACTTATGTCTGTACTCATATGTGTTAGCCAGGTCCTCCTTCTACAGCCTGTGATCCATTCTATACAACGTCTACCATGTTTCTTCCCCTGCTGCTCAAATATAGCTAGTTATCTTCTGCTTGGCAGTTGCCTGTTTATTCTTCAAGTCTCAGATCAAGTGGTACCTCTTCTGTAATATCTTTCTTAACTCCCTTGGAAAAATTTTGAAGTTCTTTCTTTGGTTCTTCACTTATACTCCCAATAGGCTTTGTATATAGCTCCATTAAAATAATCCTATGGTGTTTTAATAATTGACTTAAATGCTTTATAAGTAGGGAAGAAGTCAAACTGTAAGCTATACAAAATCAAATTATCACGGTCTTAAGCAGAAAGATATTTATATTTTGTAAGAGAAAATCCAGGGATAGGCAGCCAAGAACTAATATGCCTGCTCAACCAAGCCAGTGGGGATTTAGGCTCTCTCTAGCTTTCTTTTAGAATTACTTTTTCAATATACTTTTTTAAATTGCTACTGATGACATTAGCCAACATACTGTCTCTGAATAATGATTCTCTTTATCTGACACAGGACCTCCTCTCTTCTCTCTGTCTATTCACTCTCTTCAAGACCATGCCCACACAACTTGAAAACTCTTCTGTTATGAAGACTCTTGAATTTCTATCTCTAGAATTTCATCTGTACTCTGAATGCTAAGCCCATATATTCAACTGCCTATTTCATGTGTCTACTTGAATGTCTTATATGCTCTTCAGGCTGAACATGTTAAAAACTGGTCATCATCTTACTTGGATCAACTTTTCATGCTTTAAGTTTGGGTTTCTCCTCTAGGTATTGCTCAAATGAGAATGCTAGGAGTCATTCTTCAGCCTCTCCCTCACATCCCATTCAATCCCATTGACGTTATTCCCTAAACAGAGAATTCTTCTTCTCAATTATGTCCACACTGCTGCAACCTTATTTCAAAACAGTACCACCTCTAACCAGGGATGCTCTAACATTATCGAAACTGAATGTCTCAGGGTCTACTTTTGTTCTCCTCAGTGAAACCTTCATTCTGTAGTCACGGTGATTTCTCTCAATTAAAATTCTAATCACATTACTTTCCTGCTTAAAAGTTTTCACAAGCTCAGTGGAATGATTTGGATTCAATCTATCTCTTCTGTCTCTTCTTGAGAGAGTTATATATCATGTCACTCTCTGACACTGACTTTCTTTCATGTCTAATATACCAGGCTCTTTCTCATCTCAGGGATTAAATCCAGGTGCTTCTCTACCTCTCTCTGAATTCTATGTCTAGCTAATTCCTAAGAATCCCATAGCCCACACAACCTGGGTGTCAGGTTCCTCAGTCAACTTTTGCCTGAATCCTTTGGAACAGTGAATGCTTTTTACTTCTCCCCTTCTACATATATCACACTTGTATATGTCTGTCTTCATAGGTTTAGACAGTGTCCCTTTTATTCACCGTTGCTTCCCTATCATATCATAGCACATAGTAGGCATTTAACAAATATTCGAATGAATGGATAAATAAATAAATGAATAATGGTCTCCCAAGAAAAATGCATCTCTTCTCAAATAACATATGAAATATGAGCTGCCTCATTTCTCTTATTACTTGATAGTTAAGAAACTCTGTGATATATTTAACGCATGTTTAATTACAGTAATCTCATTAGTCTCTCCCTTCCTCCAGCTTAATCATTTTACTTTTTGAATTTATTAGTAATACTATATTTCAGTAAAGCATTTCAGACACTTATTTTCATTTTAATAATCACATTGTATACAAAGTGCTGAACAAAGAATGGCCAGCATTAACTTCTACTTGATGCTGGCTCAACTTCTTCCATGAATAGTCAAGGGACAATTTTAAGTAAACTTACCATGAAAGAAAACACTAATGCATTTTAAAAAATTTTAACAATGTGTACTGAAACAAACAAACAAAAATCATTTTGAATTAACTACCAAGTAATCACAGTGTCCCAACCCCTAGAAATTTAGTTAATATAAATTATTTAATCAATAAAAAAAAAATTCAAATTCTGCTATATGTCAAGCACATATAAAAGCCATCATAAGACAAAGAAAATCAGGGTCCTGAACTCAGAGGATTCTTACTTTATTCATTTTTTTTTTTTTGACAATATTTGGTGTGTTGAGCAAAAATGACTTCTACTTGGAAAGGAAGTTTTCTAAGGTAACAGAAGGAGTAAGTTTACAAAAACTAAAGCCTTCTATATAAATAGCAACATAAAACTCAGAGACCTTTCATTAAATTTTGATTCCAGCTATGTAATGACACTGAAAAAAATTGCTTAAAATGTTAAATGAAAAATATAGTATGTGAAATCAATCACATGTGCAGTAAAATTGAAGCTACATAAAATGATATTTTAATGTGGATGAGGAATAGACTAAATATGGAAAGAGAGATGTATGATTTGTTAGAACATAGGATTATGAGTATTTCAACTTCAATTTTATTTTCATGACAGTTGTTTAAAGTAATTTGAATGAGATCTGATGACTGTTTTTCACTTTTACTTATCTACTGTCTGTATATCCACAAACTAAAATACCTACTGGTAAAAAAAAAAAAAAAAAAGTACGATAACAAACTTTATGTACCATTTACTTTTGTGTAAACATTTTAAATTGAACACAGTTTAGACTTAATCCTCACAAGCACCTTTGAGATAGGAAATATAATTATCTCTATTTTCTAGATGAAGATACTGAAGCATAGAAAAATTGAGCAACTGCCCAAGGCTGCATTGCTAGCAGGTGACAGATCCAGGATTCAAATTCAGGTACCCTGATTCCATTGTTTGGGATTTTAAAAACCATTCTATCTCTTTCAGGGAAACAAAATGTGAAATAGATC
This sequence comes from Pteropus alecto, assembly GCF_000325575.1. NCBI lineage: Eukaryota > Metazoa > Chordata > Mammalia > Chiroptera > Pteropodidae > Pteropus > Pteropus alecto. The sequence continues at coordinate 6,217,604 of NW_006494611.1, read as the reverse complement.
ACATGTTAAAAAACAAAAACAAGAGATCTTTTCAGTTTATCTATGGCTTTCCTATTTTTAAGAGACTTGTGACCAAGACGTGGGTACAGAAAAATATTTCTCTTCTAGAAGAAAGACAATAGAGTCAATGGGAAAACAGACAGCAAATAATTCTTAATGTCCCTATCTGAGAAAAAAAATCAAGTGATGGGGACTGTGTAAAACTGAAGAGTTCATACTCTGTTTAAAGTCAGCTGGTCTAGTGTGCCAGTGGATGGCACCCATTGAAATATGAATCCAATGTTCCTCTTCTGACTTTAAAGTTATGCTTATTTTTTTGCAAACACTGGGAAGCAGAATGAAGAATTTTTCTAAATGTAGTGCATGAGGTACGTTTTACAACTTCCATTCTAAGTTAAGGACAGCAGCAAAAATAACTATCGTGGGGGATGATGGTAAATGAAATTGAAGGGTCGTTCACTAGAACACAGGAGGAAAAAAAAATTCAGATTTGGCACTATTTAGAGATCAGTGACACTGGAAAAGTCACATTACTTCTCTAGATTGACTCCTCAGCTGAACAAAGAATAACAAAAATACTGTTATTTTTCTTCTTTTAAAATGAGTAGTTTATCTTTTTCTTCAAATCAAAGTCTTTCTATAACCCAGAGAAAAAATGAGCTTCATTGGATGACACACAGGGTTGAGGGGAGCCCACCCATGTTTCTTGTTCTTCTAATACTATTCTTCTGTAAAAGAAGACATAATGACACTCAATTTCAGTGATTCAAGAGTAAATCCTGAATATCTACAATAAGTTTTAATGGCCAATAAGAGCTTGATCACTAATGATTCCCACCAAGCAGGTATCTAATAATGGCTGAATAAGTGAATAAATAGACTATTTCAGAGTTTGAAATGGCATGCATTCCTCATCTGCAACTTGTTTTTTTCTCAACAGAAGGTTACTTCATAATTTTCTCCAAGCCCTTAACCAAAGAATAACTTAATTTTGCTTTCCTGAGTCCCCTCACTAATTATCTTCCATAATTCAGGGTTTACTACAAATAGCTCCATTCTTTGCTCATTTGGGCCTCTCACACTATCCGCTTGATAGATGACCCCATGAACTAGAAAACAACCTAACAGATTAAAAGCACGATATATGAACACATTACTATACATTTAGAGAAGTACTTCTCAAATCTTGCTATACAACAGAATCATTGAGGGCTTTTTAAATACAAACTATCTTTCATTTAGGACTTTTAAAATACAAATTATCTTGGACCTGTGCACTCAGAATAAAGTCTGAGGAATTAAAAAGAGAATTAAAAAGAGAAAGGGCAAATTATTCTTTGCTCAAACCAGAGTTCAGAGCCTCCTTTTTAGGTGTTGTTATGATAGAATAAGGAATTGCACCTCGGACTGGGGTCTAAAAGGAATGGGAGAGGGTTACCCCAATAGCAGACATCTGAAGAGAGAAAATAAAGTATATAAGCTTTAGTTATTAGGATCCAAACTCCTGGCTGCTACAAAGCTCTAATCAACCAAGATCTGACAAACAACTTAAAAAGACAGGAAAAGAAATCATAATGGGGAATAATTACTTGATGGTGTTTCAGTTTGGGAAGATAAAAAAATGTTTTGAAGATGGATGGTGGTGATGGTTGCACAAGGATGTGAATGAACTTAATACCACTGAACTGTATTCTTAAAAAATGGTTAAGATGGTGAATTTTGTTATGTATATTTTACCACAGTAAGGAAGGAAAGAAGGAAAGAAGGAAGGAAGGAAAGAAGGAAGGAAGGAAGGAAGGAAAGAAGGAAAGAAGGAAAGAAGGAAAGAAGGAAAGAAGGAAAGAAGGAAAGAAAGGAAGGAAGGAAGGAAGGAAGGAAGGAAGGAAGGAAGGAAGGAAGGAAGGAAGGAAGGAGGAGGTGAGGGGAGGAGAGGAAGAGGAAAGAAAAAAGGAAAGAAATGACAATTTAAAAAAACCTAGAACTTTATACATTTTAAAATCAGGTTAGGAAACACTGTTTTATATCTGTTAATATATGCATCTCTCTATATCTCTCATATGCACATACATACATATATAGCTAGAAAGATTTATTCTCAAACTGATAACAGTGGTTATTTTAAGGGGGTGATTTTTGGATGTTCTGTATACTTTTCCTATTTCCAAAGTTTCTAACACAACCATATATTACCTTTTAATAAAAGGAAGAATAAAATATATAATTTTTAAACCAGCACACACTGAAAAAATTAATATTGTAGTATCCCAATTTGTGTGTGTGTACATAGACAAAAAGCAAGGAGTGTGGTAAAACGTTAAAAATTATTTAAAAAATTTTAAAGCTTAAAAAATATATCAGCTGATACAATTAACAGAATCTTTTGTTTCCCCTTCACATTATCCTGTATTTTCCATATTAAAGTAAAAAGTTACTTCATAATGGTAGCAGAAAGCTGGTGAATGGTTAAAATGATCTCAAAGATTACTTTTGAAATTAAAATCACGGGATTTTAATTTGTGCCACTAAGCTCAAAACACTGCTGCCAATATAGGAACATTACTAATACACTAATGTTCAGTCAGTGCTGGACACCTAAACCACACACACACACGCACGCATGCACGCACTCAGGCACAGAATCTTACAAGCTTCCAAAGAGTTCTTGTCAGATGCAGGCATAAATATCTCATTTCTGTGTACTGTATCAGCACTTCATTCCACAGTACAGTGTTCTGCAAACATGTACTACATGTACTACAGCTAGAGGGGGGCTACTCTTAATAGCTTCAGAGGCAGAAATAGCAAAAACAGCATGGCCTGGGCTGACATTCGAGAGCAGTTTTTGTCTGAGAAGCTTTTCCATTTAATTAATTCTCATAACACTTCTGAACGGGTATGAGATATTTTGAAGACAAGTAGCTCCCTGGACTACCAAAGACACCAATATCAGTATGTGGAGTTTATTTTTTTTCCCCCAGAAGTAAAATCAAGTCAGTTGGAGCACGAAGATGCTACTTTGAAAGTCCTCATTTCTTAATTCCTAACTATTAAACAGTGAAGCAAAGATCCAGCTGAGGCCCTGTACTTGCATGTTCATAAAACTAGCATGTCATCATGCTAAAAACAAGAAAGCTGTTATTTTAAAAAGTGTACCCCAATAACTGTTTAATGAGATGGTATGTCACTAGTTTTGAACTTGAGAGGTCTTTGAGGCTTCTGTTTATACAAATACCCATACAGTACAGTACACTTAGTCCCTAGCACTTATGTGGCTAGCACTGGATAAAATGCCATTGTGATGAGGGTTAATTCAATCTGAGTATGTTCCAGGATCTAGGAATGCAGTGAGAGAAGAGCCTATTTCCATAGCAAGCAACATCATACCCTGAATCATCCCTTCAAGGGCCTATGCAATTTTATCTAATCAGACCGGGGGATTAGTGAATGAGTGTTGAACTAATTATCCAAGAAATGAAAAAAAACAAAAATACAATATGTTTGAGACCATGGTAGTATGTATGTATTTTTATGTGACCACTTCCATTAGAATTTGGAATAATAATTTTGGTGGGTAAACTGGCAATGAAGAGCCATTAAAATGCTCATAACGTATGTTAACTTTTTAAATTAGAGGGTGGCTAAGGAAATCATGGGACATTGGTCTGATGAACTGTTATGCAGCTGGTAAGCAGGGAAACATGTATTCCAAATAATTGTCAACAAAGAAAAGTAAAATAAGGGTGTGCGTGTATGTGTGTGTGTGTGTGTGTGTGTGTATAAACAAAAAGTTTGTAAACATAATATTTTTTAAGCTTAGTAGATATCCCAAAGCCTTACAGTACTGTGATTGAGTGTTATAAATATGGCCATACTATTTTTTCTTCTCCTTGTATTGTAAACGATGTTGATTCTATCTCTTGATTTTTCTAGTTCTCACTATTAACTTATTGTTATCCTAGTTCAGTCCACTATCAGTGGTGCTCTACATACACACTATATATGTATTTTTTTAACTGACTTCTCATTGTCCTTTAGTACTTTTTGCTGCAATCAGACTATTTCTAAAAATTATTGCCTTTCTTTATTAAAATCTTCCAATGGTTTTCATTGCTCTTAGGATGAAGTCCAAATTCCTTCCTGATAGAGTTGCCGCTTAGCTTTCTAGTCTCCTCTCCTACTTTCTTTCCTTCGGACTCAATGTACCAGCCATTCTGTGGTCACCCAATTGAACATTTTCTTGCTCCCACCTTCTCCTCCATCTCATCTCCTAACTAGTATTCATCCTTCAAGTTTCAAACGAATGGCACTTCTGGGAAGCCAGTCCTGCTTCTCTAAGCCTAGGTAACACGTCATCACTGGTGTCCCTCTAATAGACTGTACTTAACCTACAATAACCCTTGTCCATTGCTTTGCAATTCTTTCTTTAATGTTCTCTTCCCCACTAGTTTCATATGGACAATGACTTTGTCTTTCTCATTCAACATGATACCCTTAGCATCTAGCAAACAGATACTTCATAAGTATTTGTTCAATGATGAAAATTATTTCAATAATGTATTACTGACACATTCTATAATAGACAGATGTTTAATAAATAATAGCAATAACTGGCTAAATTATAACTGCCCTACACTCTTCTCCTCCCCCCACCAGTTCTGAAAAGCCAAATCTTTATTCATCTAAGAAGTATTTAAGTGGATAGAGGGTTTTGCACTTTGATCTAATTTAACAAAATATTCTGGGTTAGTTTATACATTTTAGTATTCTTAGCTGT
>NW_006494611.1:6208977-6212490 GCF_000325575.1 Pteropus alecto | reverse complement strand
ATATTAGAGGGTGGCTAAGGAAATCATGGGACATTGGTCTGATGAACTGTTATGCAGCTGGTAAGCAGGGAAACATGTATTCCAAATAATTGTCAACAAAGAAAAGTAAAATAAGGGTGTGCGTGTATGTGTGTGTGTGTGTGTGTGTGTGTATAAACAAAAAGTTTGTAAACCCATAATATTTTAAGCTTAGTAGATATCCCAAAGCCTTACAGTACTGTGATTGAGTGTTATAAATATGGCCATACTATTTTTTCTTCTCCTTGTATTGTAAACGATGTTGATTCTATCTCTTGATTTTTCTAGTTCTCACTATTAACTTATTGTTATCCTAGTTCAGTCCACTATCAGTGGTGCTCTACATACACACTATATATGTATTTTTTTAACTGACTTCTCATTGTCCTTTAGTACTTTTTGCTGCAATCAGACTATTTCTAAAAATTATTGCCTTTCTTTATTAAAATCTTCCAATGGTTTTCATTGCTCTTAGGATGAAGTCCAAATTCCTTCCTGATAGAGTTGCCGCTTAGCTTTCTAGTCTCCTCTCCTACTTTCTTTCCTTCGGACTCAATGTACCAGCCATTCTGTGGTCACCCAATTGAACATTTTCTTGCTCCCACCTTCTCCTCCATCTCATCTCCTAACTAGTATTCATCCTTCAAGTTTCAAACGAATGGCACTGCTGGGAAGCCAGTCCTGCTTCTCTAAGCCTAGGTAACACGTCATCACTGGTGTCCCTCTAATAGACTGTACTTAACCTACAATAACCCTTGTCCATTGCTTTGCAATTCTTTCTTTAATGTTCTCTTCCCCACTAGTTTCATATGGACAATGACTTTGTCTTTCTCATTCAACATGATACCCTTAGCATCTAGCAAACAGATACTTCATAAGTATTTGTTCAATGATGAAAATTATTTCAATAATGTATTACTGACACATTCTATAATAGACAGATGTTTAATAAATAATAGCAATAACTGGCTAAATTATAACTGCCCTACACTCTTCTCCTCCCCCCACCGGTTCTGAAAAGCCAAATCTTTATTCATCTAAGAAGTATTTAAGTGTGATAGAGGGTTTTGTAATTTGATCTAATTTAACAAAATATTCTGGGTTAGTTTATACATTTTAGGTTTCTTAGCTGTAGGTAACAGGAAATGTGGTGAGCGTGGTTCAATAGTTTTGGGTTATAATCAACTGCTATAGTAGAACCAATTATTCTGTTACTGTTACTCAAAAGCCATTACTAAAAGGGTAGGATCCTTTCTCTCAGGAAACTCCTAAATCCTGTAGGGGCTTCCCATTGCTGAAGTTTGCTCATGATAGAAGTTAAAATTTCATCATATTTAAAAGTCTGAAAAGAGTTATTTGGGGCAAACAGATAGGCACAAAAGAAATTTTGAAAAAGAAGAAATAAAGTTGATTTATTTGTGCATCATTAAAATATATACTATTCTACATGGAATCATGGAATATTAGAACTTGAAGGAATTTGAAGGTCAAATTCCTACCTTCTCCTCAACGAAATAAGGCTCAGGAAAGCGTCTCCTAACGTAATAAAGTCTTGACAGGGTCGAAATTAGAACTCACTTTTCTAGACTCTAAAACCAGTGTCCCTGTCATCATGCCAGAATGACCAGACTTAGTAATAAGCCTTCAAAAAATGAACAGACCCAGTTTTGTTTTTCGACAAAAGCGAACCTTAGTGTATAGACACTAGGCAGCACTGCATGGAAATCACCAACAAGGCTCAATGGGGGCAAGCTGGGTTGCTGTGTTTTCACACAGGAGTTTCCAAAATAGTAGTGGAATTCAGTAAGGGAAGCCACCAGTGTGAGCAAGTGGCTATATTTGCTTCAGTGGAAACAAACAGGCCTTCGTTCACATATTTCCAAAGGAATTTGGGTGACCAAAAGCAAAGCAAAAAAGGAATAGGTGGTGTGTTGCAGTCCTTAGAGAATTCTGTGGGCAAAATTCACTAAGATCTATCAAATATTTCACATAAAATATTGAAAGAACACCATATTTACAGTGCAATAAGCTCATAGTAAAGTCTTTAGATGTTTGCTCAGTTTTTTTTTTTTTTTTTGTAGAAAACATGCTCATTTTTAGGTGATTAGTGTATTATTAAATTTAAATATACATCATCCACATTATATACTACACGGGAAAATAAAATTTCTGTTATCCTGATATGTTTGTTCTCAGAAATAGAGCTGTTTGTCCACTTATTGTAGACGAATAAAGGGACTAAATCTCAGAGGGTATAATTTCTAAGGAGAGTACACTTTTGCCTCAGAGTAGGAGGAAGGGTAGAAAATGTTTTCATAAAAAGTGACTATTAGAGACAAATAAGAGCTCTATTCACCAAACCTGTACATATCCCTTTATCCTTGTAAAACAAGCCATGAAAGCACATAATGACTAACTGCAGCAAAATTACTCACATTCTAACTTTGCATAATCGCTAAAATGGTTCTGTTTTTTTAACCCTCCCCCTTCAAAAATTTTACACTCTTAAAAAAAATTTTTTTTCAACCACAGCACAAATGGTTATAGCAAATGAGTGTACCAGGCACATCTGTTGTTCCATGGGGAAGAAATAAAAATAAATTGTGAGCAGGTTCAGCAAATGCCCAGATAAATCCTGCAATGACCACATGGGGTAAATTCATTTCTGGTAGTTGATGTAGCCTGAAAAGGGTGAGGTGATGGAGCTGATCTGGAAGCAAAGGTTTCTCTCACCCCTGTCTCTGTCACTCATTCACAGAGTACACAGTTATGGTAGCTCCCTTGGAAGAAATAAAAATAAATTGTGAGCAGGTTCAGCAAATGCCCAGATAAATCCTGCAATGACCACATGGGGTAAATTCATTTCTGGTAGTTGATGTAGCCTGAAAAGGGTGAGGTGATGGAGCTGATCTGGAAGCAAAGGTTTCTCTCACCCCTGTCTCTGTCACTCATTCACAGAGTACACAGTTATGGTAGCTCCCTTCTTACTTTCTTTGGGCAACTATTTAGATAATAGGATTGTGTTTATAACCTGAAGGGTGATGGGAAATTGATCAGTGTTTTGCAATATGTGGATATCTTAAAAACAGGAATGACAAGAGCAATAATGGCCCTACGGTGAAAAGTCTCCCAAACCACCCCTTGCTATTTTGTCCATTCATGTCTTTGAAAGTTTTGTTGATATGGTCCATTTGATGTTTTAGATCATGCAGTGCAATAAATGAGCTAGAGTTTAAAGTAGTATAGAATTTGTTTTCTCTTTTCTAGATAGCCACCGTGAGCTGGAAGTTTGAGGATGGCTTATGAGAGAGCCCACCATTGCTTTCGCTAATATACAGGATGACCAAGCTCTACAGATGGAAGAGCAAGGGAATGGTGGGTAGGCAAAGAGCAGGGTATCAGCACCGCTACAAAAATCCCTCAACAGCTGAGAAGTACAAATGGCTGACAGAGTTCAATTATTTGAGACTCATTTCTTTAGCGGGACTTCCTGCT
>NW_006494611.1:6195634-6208963 GCF_000325575.1 Pteropus alecto | reverse complement strand
TTATCCTTTTTTTTTTTTTCTTTTTAGACTTACACAACAGCAAACAATAAAAGATTCAAAGATAAATATTCTTTGGAAAACAATTTAAAATTGAGACAACAAGGCCTGAAAGTACTGGGTCAAAACAAATTCACTTACGTTGTTCTTTGGGTCTCAATTTCCTCTATGTAAGATAAGGGGATTTGACTGGAAAAGTTATAAGATCTCTAATAGCTTGAAGTATCTAAGTAACACCTTTGCTCTCAAATAAATTCTGATACCTGATATCCTTTGGAATGGCGTATAAACTGTGACCCTTCTCAGTTTTATACTACTTTGAATATTGATTTTGATAAATCTCAAGATCTATATATGTTACAAAATACTTAATCACTTTATGTTGTAATGTTACATGAACATAACAGGATATAAACTTATATACATATAGTATGATTAAAGTCTAGTATCTGAATAAGATTGAAAAACTGAGTGGTTAGTCTACAGCCATGCTACCCTAAACAAGTCCAATCCCAACTGATCTTGGAAGCTAAGCAGGGTCAGGCCCGGTTAGTACATGGATGGGAAACCACCTAGGAAGACCAGGTACTATAGGCGTCGTAAAAAATAATAAAAATAAGGGATTGTAAAATGACAAGGTCCTTGCAATCTGCGAGGTCAACCAAGAGTTGCCTTGCCTAAAAACAACAACAACAATAACAACAACAACAATAAAAACTGAGTGGTTACTATTAGGAATATAGGTATTCTTTTTCTTCCTTCATTTTCTTTTATAAAATGAGCGTGCATATTTATATTTAAATTAAAATAGCTTTATTTACAGAGAAAAACAATATCTCCAAATATCTTTTCCTTTCAGAGAACACACTGCATTTTCCCAAACCATCTAGAAGCAAAGCAATATGATATTAGTTGCCTCTAAATATATGACTTTAGAATTTCTTTTTGAAAAATGGTGTCATTCATAGTCATCAACCATTAACTGACCACCTTCTAAATACCAGGAATTTTGCCAGCTGCTGGGTAACAAGTTACCGTTCCTGGCCTCAATGAATTCAACTATACTTGGGGGAAACAGGCAGAAAACCAGTGGAAACTTCTCAGATTCCCAGAAGTCTGACAAATTCTACTTGGAATACAATGCTCTACTGCAACCTACTCATTTTTCAAATGTTGAGCTGAGCTCCAGCCAGCCAAAGAACACTGGCTTAAGAGGTCAAGGACCAGAGTCTTTTATTCTACTCTGTAACTACTGGATAAAATTAGGCAAGTTCCTATCTTTGTCACTTAGCTCCTTATCCTTCAGAAAGGTACTGGGTAAAAATGTTTCTTCATACATAACACAGGCAGTTGATTTTGAACATATTCCCCTAGCCTGCTCTTCCCTGATACTCCATGTATCTTGGCTAAATGCCTTCATCTAAGTAATTCTTATAAACTCTCAAGTTTGAAAACTGTGTTCTAAACTATATAACTCTAGAGTAGGGATGATATTTTAATATTCATCTATCCCTCCTTTCATAACACTTAGAACATGGTAGGAGAAAGATTAAGACACAAAATATCAAAATATCATTGAGGAATGAGTGCATTAATGAATGGATATATTCGAGTATGAAATCGTTCCCCATTTTCTTAATGTTCCTTTGTATGTGGGAGGGGAGAGGGTGCACGTGCACATGTAATAAACAGTATCAACTGTGTCATTATTTGATGAGAAAAGAGGGAAATCTTTTCTCAGAAGGAAAAAAAAGAAAGAAATTACCCCAAATTATCCCAAGTATCAGAGGTATAACCTATAGAGCTATTCATTTTATTGCTAGATTTCTTCACTCAATACCATGGATACTATCCATAGAGGGCAGGCAACAGAACTATTTTTATATTATAAAAATATAATTCAACATTGACTATATTTATTCCTGTGCCACTCAATATTTTAAAATTATATTGAATAAAATTGTACCATTCACTGTTTCTTTGAGTTATATATGAAAGTGCTAGGTGAGCCCCTACATAAGATGTAGTTTTTTCATTAAAATAGTAATACTCTTAGAAAATATGAGAAATATGAACAAGATTAACAAAGAAAATGGAAAGAAAACCCATAACTTAAAAAAAATCTTTGTAATAATAATTGTTAAATTTTGGTTAATGTCCAAGTTTTTTTCCTATGCATTTACATTTGTGTGTGTGTGTGTGTGTGTGTGTGTGTGTGTGTGTGTGTGTACATACATGATCAGTATGGGTGTTGGTGTTTAAATGTGAACCCTTTTATATGTAGTTTTATATCTTATCTTTTCTTTTAACATATCATAGATTGCACATTTAAAAATTCTCCAAAAAAGCTGTTTACAGTGTGATAACTAAGTAGTCAATCTGCTTTAACAGATATGAACACTCAAACACAATAACCATTATTTATCACACATATTTAATCATAAGACCAGGATGCAAAACATTAACAGTTTCCCACCATCTTGAATTATACTATACTCTCTTTACAAAGCAGTTTGTTCTTGATAAGATTTGAGGAGGTGCAATGGTATATCAAAATACCAGGCATGCACTTCTAACAAAATGTCTACTCCTCACCTACTCACTCCTCATGTATATCAGATGATCTTCTTTCAGTGAGAGACACTGTAAACATGCAATTCAGACTCATGCCAAATGCCTCAACGTTAAATCCTGATATCGAATTCCAAAAGCCTTGTCGTCTCAAGACATTTGATATTTGAAATGGAGCATCTAAGAGCATTCATTTATTATTACTGCTATTAGTGTTATTACCATTATTATCACATTCCTTCTATCTCTATAACAGGTAGGTTGATAGAAAGCCAAATGTAGAATGAGAGAACCAGGACTGTGTTGAAAAAATATTAATCGGGAAGCCATATGTTTATGAAGGGCAGGAGGGGAGCCAGACAAGAACCTATTGCAATAATCAAGTTAAGAAATAATGAGGCCCTATCGAGGGACAGAGTGTGAAGGAAAAAAAGCTCCTAGAGCATTAACCAGGAGCAAATGCTGTCCTAGAGTATTTTTACCTAACATGTTTTACTTTGCATAATGATATTTTCGAATATGAATACATATAGAACAAATGAGATCCACTGGTGAGGCTGATTTGATGGATGCCAAGAAAATATTCTAGAAACAATCATTGTTAAGATAGATATTAAACTGGGGTAGTAAAACAAAGACAAACGAAATTGTGGAATTAGGCTATGTTAAAATTGAAGGCCTCAAATCTGACATTATTCACATTTAGTAAACTATAGCTCCTTTAAAAGACAGGGTGATTTATTCTTTTTGGGAAATCCAATTAGCACAGTAGTCATGCATATGTCTTAACAGCAGAGCTAAACAATTTTGTGGGGAAGCACAACATATGTGTCCAAGTGACCTAACCGATTTGACTTCTGGCCAAAATTCGAAGATATAACCTTGCCTCTGATTCAGAAAGTTACCATCTGAACATGGAGATTCCTGTGAGTCTTCAGAGAAAAGAGGAAAATACACAACAACAACAAAACCCCCCAATTATACTGTATTTATTTCCCTTACTTAGTAGACTTCATCTAAATTCTTTAACTAAAACTGGGATTGAGGGTAAGAAAAGAACTACTTATTTGGCTTTGTTAAACACAGCACTAAACTGACTGTTTTTCAGTGGTGCCAAATCTCACAAATTGAATGATTTAGAAATCATGAGCCATTTAGATAGAATGTAATCCTAGGGATCTGTACTGCTTGCTACATGCAGCTTCGGTGAAAGCTGTCGCAGTCTTCACCACTCCCGAGTATGCTCCAGTCAAAGGCCAGGTGTCAACATTTATCTCCTTGCTTGAACTGTGGTTTGTCCTCTAATGAAGGGTAAAGTGAAATACTTCTTTTGTAAAAATTGGCCTATTTAGAAAACTGGAAAAATATTTGCTTTAAAACATCAAAGAAAATGTAAATTATTCTTAGGTGTTCTCTGTGTAAACAAGAAGCATCTATAAAGAGAGAACGTAATCTAAAATATCATTATGAAATAAACCATACTTTTAGTTGGCTTCAATCACTAACATAGATCTGTGATTCTGCAATTACAACCCTAGAATAAATAAAGCTTCATTCTGCACTTAAGAACCAGAAAGGTTATTTAATTCTATGTACAAGAGTGCTGTGCAGTACAACAGAAGCAAAAGACAGATATGCCAACGATGCTGTAAAAACAACCCAAACTTTAACAACAAAAAGCGAAGCAAAAACAAAATCAAGTAAAAAACGCTGTGAACAGCAAAAGTTTTCTATTTTCAAAGGGAGCTATATAAGCTATACATTTCATATCTTTAATTCAGAACTTTTTTTTTTTTTAATAAAGTCTACGGTCTTTAAGAAGACCAATAAAAAATATCTCCCAATAGAATCAGTGGAACGATCATGATTCATCACGTTGAGATTTGTTTTTAAAATATGGGCAAGTAAGGAGATTTAGTGTAAAAAACTATTTTGAACCTCACACATTTTCAATGGTATAGAAATAATGCAAAATAAATTTTATCATGGAATATAGAGTGTTAAAACTATCATAGAGTATATTTTTAAAGATATCACAGCATTAAGAGTTTTCAGAATATAACTGTTGGTTTATGACCCACACGAACTTGACAAAAAAAAAAAAAATCATGTAGGCACTGAGAGTTTCCTGCACAGAGTTCATAAATATAGTATATACATGTGTATAAATCATATATACCAATATTCAATTTATCTAATTATCCATTGATAAGGAATGTTGTTCATGTGATAGAAGTAACAGATATGCTTTTATTTTCCTTTAAATAAGGAATTTGTCATTCTCTCGCAAAACTTTGAGAGTTAAATGAGGGAAGGAAACACAGGAGGAACTCAGATATTGCTTAAATGGACCAAATGTATTTATTTTTGTTCCTCCTAATTTTCTGACCTTTGTCAATGCCCAGAAGTGATAGGTTTAATGTAAAAATAAAAGACTGTATCATGTATATTCAAAAGTGTCTAAATTAAATATGTATATATTTATTTATATAGTATGTGTTTGTGTATATAAACACTCCCCATTAATTAAATAAGCACAACAGAACACAAAGTACTAGAGTCTTTGGAATAGAGAGAAATTTATCAAATAAGTCCTCTGGCCTCAAAGAGCTGACATACCAATAAAAAAGACAAAATAAGATGAGTAAATGCCTATAATATAATAGCTGAGAATGCTAAGGAAGATTCTTAATACAGAGAAGTATATTAAGGTTTCAGATGCAATATTCCCAAACTGGCAGGCAGAGAGTCTCTCTGAGCTATATTCTGGGGTAGTTACAATTACAACACAAAGATGGCTTCCTGTGGTGTGCAAGCACATGACTGTATTACAAGAGAAGATGGGTGGATTCTGTTTCAAGCAAATGATGTGAGCAGAAGCCCTGACAAAGGATAGGACACATAGGGAGAACAATTAAGTTTGGTAGGAATTTACTAATAGCTGTTTAATAATAACGGTCTTCATCTATGTGTGTTACGTATAACTGAGGAAGGGCCTGTCATTGTCCCCATTTTATAGATGAGAAAACTGAGGTTAACTTAAACTCAGTGAGCTTAAGTAACTCGTCCAAGGTCACAGAATAATCTAATGTTGGTATCTGAATCAAGACTTTGTGGTTCCAAAGTTGTTTGTTAGCCACCTCTACACTAAAAGCTAATAGCCAAAACAAGGCTGCAAAATTAGATCAGGACAGATTGTGAAAGGTAACATCTGCCTTTCGTTTTAGTTGGTAACTAGACTGATAGAATTAAGGGACAAATATTAGGGCAAAAGAAGGGCAGGAGAGGGACTCAGTGCTGAGGAAAAAAATACATTGCAAGGAGAACAATTACTCTCTGAAGAAAGAGACTTTCATTAAGAGTAAGGACACACACCTCTGATGCAAATTACTCTTGTTTAGCTGAGGGTGACATTTCAAACAGTCTTGAAGAGGCAGCTTACAAACTGCAATTTTATCAAAGCCCTATTATCATGGCTATGTACACTATTCTGTATCCACACATGGTCCCAGTTTAAAAGATAGTATTATTTTTAAATATCAATTTTTTTCCCTGGCGTGGTACCATTTAAAATTCTTTCCTCACAGGACAACCAAAGGAAATTAATTATCATGTTAACACATTGTGAAAATTAAAACATCATCATTGAAACATCATCAATGATGGCCACAGAACCAGAAGCATGACCTCCCATTCATTAGGAATCATCACAGTCCAATGTACTATATATTTGAAATTAACAGTTTTTGTATTGCTTGGGGTTTTTAGAGAGAATTATAAGAGGGAGGGAGCACAAAGCAAATAGGTAAATTATTCCCTAAACCTATTAAATAGTAAGCCACTGAGAGGCATGAAACCTATTTTATTATAAAGGAAGCACAATAACTCTAGATCCTACAAGATTCCTTGCTAATTTAAAGTCCTGAGTACACTGTATCAGATAATTCTGGCCATCAATCTCTTAATCTAAATTTAAATTTAACAGACACAAACACAATCATTTTAGGAAAGGCAGTTCCAAAACACGCTGCCTTTTTATTAGCCTATTATGCCAAAATTATGATAATTTCTTAACAAAGTTATGGAGACAGGCATGTTATTAATTGTATTGCAAATATAATATTTAATTAAAGATACATTATGTTGATAGAATTTAACATCTGGTGCTTAGGCTCTGCAGACCGTATAGAGTAACATGAAAATAATCATTATAAATGCTCTCTCGTGTTCCAGTGCTCAGTAAAGTCAACTTTCTTTAGAACAACATTTAATGTCCGTTACATTTTGTGGAAAATATCTAGGATGAGGGGAGAAACACATCTGCAACTATCACATATTACATCACCCAGCATTCTATGGGTCTATTTCTCTTAAGAGACGTAAATAGTTTTTCTATAATCATGTGTCAGTGAAATGGGTGCTGCTTTGTGGATCCTCACGCACAATGAACTATTTCTAATTTTTAAAACAGACTCTTTAATGACTTATTAGTTTAACACCAAGTTTTCATATATATATATATATATATATATAGAGAGAGAGAGAGAGAGAGAGAGAGAGAGAGAGAGAGAGACATAAAGTTTTCCAGATTCCTTTCTAATGTCAATTAAACACAGTCAATGGTGGACTAATGAGACATTTAGTAGCGATTCATAATTTACTGCACTTGTACTGTTCCCTGCAGGGCTTTTTTCCTCCCACTAAACACAATCATATCTCATTACTGTTGCTTCATGACTACTCTCTGGTCTAAATTTTGTCACTGGCATTTAGTTTAAAAAAAAAAAAAGACTTTTCCATAATATCTATAAAACCTTTTCCCTTTAAAAATGTCAAATCAAAGCATTTCTAACTTCGAAATACTGCTGTCAAATTAAGACAGCTAATTTCAACAACAGTAAAAACAACAACAACAAAAGAGGGCTTTTTCTTCTGGTTTAAATGTTATTCTATGTTGCTATGACAAACAGGCGTACGGCCACTTCTGTAGGTAGCAATGACCTTGTTCTACTTAAGAGTGGAATGTAAAGGATTTCCACATCTCATCCTGTCCCAAAAAGACCCCATCTAAAAAACCGTAATCTTTTTTTATAAGAAGCAGTATGTGACAGAATCTTGAAGAAACTATACAACAATGCTGATTTTATATAGATTTATATAAGTATATAAACATAGATATATGCTTATGTGTTTGTTTACATATACTTCACACATTTAATAGGACAGAAATAACCTTGGTAATTCAGATATAAAACAAGTACATTTACATGTTTTCTATTTTTGCCCCTATTTGTAGCTCATGGGCAAAAGAAGTGCATATATCTAACCCTCAGGACTAAAGCACACCAAGTCCCCTAGTCTGGTCCTCTCAGTTAGAGAAGAAAGCATTTCTCTTGTCTCCTCCCTTCCTCACTGGGGGGCAGTGCTGCCAGAGTTGTGAGAATCTTCTCTCTACTCTACTCCCATGGATCCACTCGGTTACCAAGGGAATGGCTCTGTCAGTTCTCAAAAATGAGAGGAAGAAAAAAAAAAACTAACGGAACCTGACATGCCCTGATGTAAAATGATGAGGCTTAAGAGTAAGAAAATGGAAATGGAAGAGGGTCAAGCCAGTGCATTTTAACAACTCACATGAACTTGTTATAAAAACCAAGCATTAGATTGTTAAAAGCAACAAGTTTAATAAACTTCTAACATGTTATTCTACCTTTTTGAGGGCTCTGAATTCTCTAAATGAGTCACTGGTTCTCTGCGGAATTATAAAAAAAGTTAAGTTATGCCATGCGATTTATTTATTTATTTGTTCCTTTAGGTTGCCAGCTGAAATGTGGGGTCCCTAGAGAAAAGTTCAAATGACATGTTTATTTGCCAGAACTCAGTGGAAAAGCTTGACATCTCAAAGTCATTTTTAAATTAAAAATAAAAACATATTTCCAGACTCTTAAGGCAATGATGTTTCATCTCGAAGTTTTCAAATTGTTGTAGAAATGTTAACATGCATGGGATTTTTTCAGAGAGGGAGGAATTTATTATCACAGAAGCAACTAGACCATCTTCACCAGTTTTAATCTTAAAAAAGAAGTTTGTTGAAGAGATCTGGGGTTGAGAAGTAAGATAATATTAAAAAGTAAGACCCAAATATAGAAATATGAAACAAAAAAGTGAGGGAACAGGATGTAGAAATGAGTAATTTAGATATAAAACCTGAGGAATTGAACCATGCCAATAAACAGGAATAATTTAAATAGAAAATGTCTTGTGATTGTTTTAAGTCATGAACAAATTCACACACACACAACCCCAAGAGACCAAAAGTAAAAAAACATCTAAACCTATTTTTTTATAGTCTAAACTGGAAAAAGAAGGCTTTTTAAAGAAAAAAAAAATCCCTCATTTAATTCTTGCTCTTATCAAAGAACCTTCTTTGTCAGTTTTTAACAGCAGATTAATCACTTTCGCAACCTACGGAAAAAGTTTTCTGGAAAGCATAACAGCCTGCAAGTGTAAATGACAGTATTACTTTTCCTGCAGCTCAGCCGCCTACAAATTCTCTCATCCATGACTCAGCATGAGGTAAAAGGAGCTAATGAAAAGGGCCACGTTTCCTTTTAAAATTCGTGAACTTTCTTTCAGCATGCAGAACTGTTAAAAAAAAAAAAAATCCCCCAAAAGCTCCACAGAAAAGTAAAGCAGCTCTCCATGAATGCTTATTAGTTGTATACCTAGAAATTTCCATGTAATGCTAAAAATAGGCTTGTTGTTTGCCCCCACATCTGAGGTCTAATGGTATAATCTACTGGGGATTTAGTGTATAGGTATTTCTTTATTATATTTATGAGGATTATGGAAGGGGGAAGATAAAAATGTTGCTTTGCTGAAATCAAGATTTCAAGAGGAAAGATAGAAAACATAGAACTTTGTGGTCCAGAGAAGGGACTTGTCCTGGGGCTTTCCCTCCTAGTAAAATACCACTTGATTTGATTGTGTAAACAGCTCTCTAAAAGCCGTCAGGTTCCTAGGGAGCCATTACAGAAGGAGGAGAATTATATCTTGTGATACGCATTTCTCCTAAGAAAGGAAATAAGTGATTGCTTTGTTGGAAATGTATGTGAACTAGTGAGACGGTCTCATTTATAAACATTTATCAAATATTTACTGAGTGTCCGGTCTTTGCTAGACACTGTGCTAAGTAAGCACTGGGCAGCAGGGACAGGAAGCTTAACAAGATGGTCAAGGTCAATAGTCAATTTCCTCATGGAACTTAACAATGGATGAAGAATGGTGATCAAGCAGGCATTGAGTAAATGAGCATCTACAGGACAGGGTGGAAAGTGTTGAGATTAGGAAGTTCAAGAAGAAAGATATAGAAGTACGTAGCAAGGGCACCTAAATTAAATGTTGCTGAACATTTCTCAAGGCAATGGCATCTAGGTTAAGACATGGCAATAGAGGGCTGGGTGCATGGACAGTGTTCCGGGCAGAGAGAATAGCATGTGACTGTCCAGTGACAACTCAATGTGTTTGGGGATCTTAGAGAAGTCCAGTGCGGCTAGAGCATAGAGTTGTAAGGGACACCAAAAAGGCATAAAACATCTAAAAGGGAAAGTGCTACTATTCCTATTTTATTTATGGGAATAACCAAAAAAAAAAAAAAAAAATCGCATAGTATGTAAGTGAGATTCAAACCTCTTTCTATTTTATTTCAAAGTCTGTTTTCTTAATCACTCAGTTATACTACTGGTCTAAGGAAATAAAGTGTTAGACAGGGGAGCAGTACAATGGAATTTGCATTTTAGAAACAATGGGGTGCATAGCTGAGGGGGGTGGGGAGAAGGGAATTAGCTGCCAGGAAACCAGTAAGGAGGGGATTGCCAATGTAATACCAATGTGACACATGTGAGATGATGGAGATCTGAAATCTTTTACACATAGTGGATATGGGGAGAGACAAAAGGTTTGTGAAATATTTACGAGGTAAATGATAAAAAGAGAAAGAAAGGAATGTAGAAATAACACCTAGACTTAGAAATACTCTGGTTTAGAAAACTGGTTATACGATGATACCATTCAACCAAACAACACAGGAGCAGAAGAAATTCTGGGGAGAGGTTGATGAATTTATTTTGGATGTGTTGATGCTCAGCTTTCTGTGATATATACAAGTGCATCTGGCCAATAAACAGAATGATCTGGATCTGAAGTGAAAGAAAGCTTGCTGAAACAGATTTATATAACATTACGATATAAGTAGTTGAGGCCATAGAAGAGTCCTCACACCGAAACAGGAAGTAGAAGAACAGACCATCGCCATCAAAGGAAACCAGTATCTAAGGGGAGGCAAAAGAAGAGAAGATAATGAGATTCCCTAAAAGAGAAATTGTTCAGCGTAGTAGGAAGAAAACCAAGAGACCACGGTATATAAAAACCAGGAAAAGTTGGCAAGATGGCCTGAGTGTGCCACAGGTATAAACAGGGCAGGATGACAAAGTGAAACTCCGGACAAGTCTACTGAAAGAAAGTCAGCTGTGGGAAAAGTAAGCTGAAGCACTGAAGCATAGAATCTAAGTTGGATAAGAAAAGAAATACAGACAGGGACTGATGAGGAAATAAAGGTAATGGAAGGCACAAGAGCTAAAGGATATGGGGTTGTGTTCAGAGAAAGTTTTTATTTTGTTTTGTTTTGTTAATTTTATGTTGAATGAACAAAGCAATGACAAGATTCAGGGTGTAACCCTGGGAGTGGTGACTGCGGCTGAGATAAGAGTCACAGAAGATAAGCAGTCCAGGGACTGAAAAGCCAGGGAGTTGAACCCTGAAATCTTCCAACAAGACTGAAACCTTGGATACACAGGGGAGACAGTGAGCCATTTGGCAAGTGGTCATAAGTGACAGCCACGACCAAGAGATTAGGGGAGGATAGCAATGTAGAGGAAAAAGTATTTTAGTCAAATGCTTTCAACCTTGAAATTACTAAATGGCAATTCAAGTTAAGAATGCAAAAGAAACCACCATCGCTTATGCTCTTTGACAAACAATAGCTCTATTCCCAGAGCCAGTGAGCAAAACCTTTTTAGGTCTTAATATGTCTGAGGAAGAACACTGGTTTGTCTATATTTACTATCCCTTATGGCTAATGGCTATCATCACTTCCAGGCATTATCCCCAATGACGACACTGGCATTCTCATGGTTTCTCCTGTACCTTTTCTTCTTTTCCTGTTTCTCACCAACAAGTGGCAAAGGCTTCTTTACCATAGATTGATTTTTTTTTTTTTTTTTTTGTAGAAAATGGCTAGCCTTCTGTGATGGTCAGTTTTCTGTGTCACTTTTGCTAGGTTTTCGTCCTGTTGTTCAATTAAACACTAATCTAGGTATGGCTGTGAAGGTATTTTGTGGATGTATGTGATTAAAGTTCATAATCAATTGACTTTAAGTAAGGGAGATTATCTTAGATAATCTGGGTAGGCCCAATTAAAGGTTGAAAGGACTTGACAGCAGTGCTGAGGTTCTTTAAAAGAGAAGAAATTCTACCGGTAAGACAGTAGTGCCAGCTCCTGTAACAAAGTTCCAGCTGCCTTTCCTAATAGCCTATCCTTTGGATGCTGGATTGCTTAACCAGCCCACACAACCACATAAGCCAATTCCTTGTGATAAATCTCTTAATATTTATCTCCTACTGGTTCTGGTAAAACATTGACTAATAAACCTTCTGTAGACATCATCAGTCACACTGGCTGATTTTTGACTTTTGGTAAAAAAAACAAACCATTCATAAAGACTGTCAATATTGCTGCAAGATTATATGTAGACCATTCTTGCTGCTTTGTGAATTCCACCCTAAACTAAATTGTAAGGTTCCATATTTCTTCATATTCCTGAAGAAATATGCCTCCCTACTATAAGAACAGTAGACACATATCTCCTCATAGGCCTTTCAACAAGAAAGGGAATTCCTAGACCCCTTGGAAGTTTTCAGCTATACCAAAAGGTGTGTGAGTGGGTTGGGGGGTGGGGGGTGGGCGCGGATTGCACACCATAGAAATCTGTCAAAAATGTCTTAATACTTTATATAAAAAGTAAAGTAATTAAAATCAGGTAGTAATAACCATGGGGAAAAAACATATGATTGAAGAAGAGGCAGATGTCCTAGGCATTACTGATACATCATTCCTTTACAAATTATATCTGCCCATAATTATAACTAAATACTAAATGCTTTGGGTCAATTTTTTTTAAAATATGGGAAGGGAGAAATCTATTAAGAAAAACAATTTCAACAGTATTACTATCATGGGAAATATGACAAAATGGTGTTACCTTTTAGTAAAGCAGCTCTTGATATCTTGTTCATTGTATTGCATGTAGTATTATAATTTGCAGAAGCCATAGTTTGAACCTGAGCTCTTAACTCAATAGAGTCTTTAAAAGTATAGCTAAATTCAGAATTGTTAATAAAGTTAAGACTTAACTAACTAAATGTACAATATTATTTTTTAATGTGATTGCTTTTGTTGTTTTTTAGTTTAGTTTTCTTTAGTTTTAACACATGATGGACATGATGGACTTGTATGACCTTTCTGTGTTGGAATAATCAGAAGCATAGGATGTAAATGATGAAAGACCTTAGTCTGACATCCTCATTTCACACATGAATTTCCAAGGAAGGTTGGCAACTTCCAATATCACAGAGATTAGATGAAACCAGGTGTAGAATACAGGTTTCCCAGCTTTTGGCTGGTGTTCTTTCCACTACACGCTGATG
>NW_006494611.1:6188321-6195596 GCF_000325575.1 Pteropus alecto | reverse complement strand
CCCTACCCTTAGTAAAACCCATGGGATGGTTTTGGCAGGATGCAGAGATTGCTTTGGCAACTCCAACCACATTCCTGGAATCCATTTGCAAATGCTGGTCAGCAGAGCCTACTTCATTCCCTTTTTGGTATTACTCAGTAAAGGTTAAGTATATGTGAATTATCATGAGTTTATTTTTATTCTCTCACCACCCCCATTCTTTTGGTAAGTGATCATTGACTACCAGGCACAAGAAGTACATTTCACTGAATGATTTTCTAAAATCCAAACTCCATCTGCGCTGGAGCTGAGACAGACTTAGGGATGATCATTTATAACATTAATACCAGTTTACACTAAGCCATTCAAAGATAATCGTGGTGGAGAATAGGTGTCTACCATTTCCTGAAAGTACTTCCCAGGCTGAACCTTGGCTATCGAACTATCAAAGGTGCTGTGTGCAACAGCAGCACAAGCAGCTGGTGGTCGCATTGTGACTCAGTGCACCAAGGAGAGGGAGAGCCAGAGGAGGAACCCACTCAGAATTGTAGAACACAAGTCTCAACTAGCAAGTACTAAATGTGGTCTCCATAGTTGGACAGATCAAACTGAAAACAGAAATAAAGTGAGGGGATGGACTGCTAAAGTCAGTCTCCTGTGAGACTGTGAGAAATAATATTTCCCTTGAAAAAATTCAAAGAGACATACAAACACTTTCTTCCTTCATTCTGAATTAAGTTAATATCATAATAGCTAAAATTAACAGCATAACATGGACTGATGAGGAAAATAAGAGAGAAAAAATATAAATAGAGCAAGGTGATCCCAGAAAAGGAGATACAATTCATACCCATAGCAAACTTCTGAAAAAAGAAAATAAAGTATATAAACTTTAGTTATTAGGACTCAAACTCCTGGTTGCTACAAAGCTAATCAACCAGGATCTTACAAACAACTTTAAAAGAAAGAAAATCATAATGGTCACTGGGAAATATAAAGTTCATTCAACTTGGAAGTGGGTTACTATAAACACCAGACTTGTGTTTCAGTGCTCTATCTCTCTCTCACTGGGATGGTTGGGAAGGGGGGTCCCTCTATTCATTAAATATTGAAATTCGTGGTAAAAATCATAGTTATATTTTTGTTTTGAGAAAGCTTCAAGTAGAATGATTTTTAGATGCAAGGTCAAGTTGTATTCTCTTCAAAAACTCATTCTATTTTTCCAGATTTTCTATATAGAAGATGAAGATTGTTTCAGTTTCTATTCTGCAAGATACTGGGCAGTGATGATGAGAGAGAGAGAGAGAGGGAGAGGGAGAGGGAGATGGAGAGGGAGCGAGAAAGAAAGGAAGGGGAAGAAGGGAAGAAAAAAAATTAATCATAGTTTTAAAATTTGCCCTTGTCAATGTTTACTGCTAAAAGGTATTTTATTTTCTAAAATACTGCATGTGTGTATATATCATACATGCACAGATTATTCAAATTTATAAAAATAAACACATAGCATATATATATATTTATAAAATATTTACATAAATTACAATGTACACATAAAACAAAAGAAAAGCAGACACATTATGGAAACTTCAAAAATATGTAGAGAAGTATAATGAAGGAAGTCTTATATCCTAATATCCCAGAAATAATTCTCATCACTGAATAACCCTGTAAATAAGCAAGGTATCTCTTCTAGCTTTACCTTTACCTCCTCTATAAAATGGAGCCAACAATAGAGCTGATGAAAGTAATAGAGGTAAAATAGGTAATACTCACGGCACAATGCATGATATGTGGAAGGAACTAATATAACATTCTACCAGCCTAATAGTTACCATCTAGGAGAGAGAGCTGATAACCAACTAGCTGGCATAAAGAATGTCATTTCCCTCAAGCTGGTGTCACTGGACTGAACACTGACTATATTCATTCAACTCTATTTAAATTCTGTGAATTTAAAGTATTAAGAACGACTCAAAAGGAAGACCATGAGCCTCAGCCATTCAATTCAGGGCCCTAAATGAAGAGACCATTGTGGGGTAACGATGGTTACTCAGAGGGTGGGCAGCATCCAGAAAGGCTTCTTTCCATGTACTTCATGCATCTCCAGCCACTTCTGAACTCCTGTGGTCCAAAAAAACAATCCCAGTTTATCCCCCACAACAATCACCCGGAGAAGCATCTTTGTTTTGTTTCTTTTGGTTTGGTGGAGTAGGACAGAATAATCCCAAATGGTTCTAAGAGGTAAGAACAACTGGTGAGAACCCATTTCTCAACATCCTTCAGTCAAGAAGTCCATGCCATCAGCAACGCTAATTTAATAAAACCAGAGCGGTGATGCTATAATTGGATTGCCATTCTAGCTAGTGGGTTTCCAGGGTAACCGTGTTCTTGCCACGGAAAAAATACACCTAGTAACACAAAGATTAAGGGTTTGGGAAGAGTCAGCATCAAGCCAGAGGTCAAGAATCCAGGCTGAAGAGCTATACCAAAAGCAAAATAGTTACAGTGGACCAGATTTGAAGTTCCAGCCTTGCCACATACTAGCTGTATGATTTTGGAAAAAACATTTAACTTCTCTATGCCTTGTTTCCTCACCTGTAAAATGAGAATAATCATGCTATCTGTCTCATAGGTTGCCACGAGAATAATACAGAGACTTTAAAAGTAATTGGACATTTTAAACCCTGACTAAATGTTAAAAAAAAAAAAAAAAAAGTTTTGACAGATATCCCTAGACCTAGATATTCAAAGGTCTAGAAAATTAGAAAAATAAGTTTTTTGCTTTCTTTTTCTTTTTAATTTACCCCTTTAGAGGGAAAGCACCCTGAAAGCTTCTGAAAGAGCTTGAAATGGCTGACACAACCACATTGTCTTAGGGTTATGCTCGAGTTATTACGGCCTCCACCATCCTGACTTCTGGGAATATGCTGCCCTGTCACAGGCAATTCAGCAAGTCTTAATTGAGGAGGGACACAGCTTTTCAGGCCACAAATTAAGGATCGGGAAATCATCCTTGCTTAGGGTGTAACAGCTAACTGGAATGTTTCATAGCCATAAATACAGCAGGCCCATTTAGCATGTTTCCCCTCAGGGGAAAGACTCAGCTGCCACAAAAGTAACAGTTACGAAGAAAAAGGGGAATTTTCCTTTTGAATGAATGAAAAAACGACCAGAAAAGAAAAACAAGTCCTTTGAAAGATTCTTTAATGTATGAATTTCAGGAAAGGGGACGCCTCTCGTTGTTTCTATGACTATTAGAAAGGGGATCTAAAGGTGAATACCAAGAATTACCTTCAGCTGTGAAACCCATCATTCTGTGCCCCCCACCATGAGAAATTAAGTTAGCAAAAGAGAAAGAGAACTATATTAATATATGCCTGTGCTCACACTTGCAAAACAACTTCTAGGCAACAAACAGCAAAGCAGCGAGAAAGACGAAGTTTGAGAGAAGAACATGCGCGCACAAAAAAAGTTTCTGTTGTCCTAAGATTAAATGCTGAGGCAGGAAGAGATACTATTCTTGAATCAAGTGAGAAAAGATGGTAAAGTGTGATATTAAAATGCAGCACACTGGAATAAGTTTGCCTCTATAAAAACTGTTATGTTCTGTATGTGATTTAAATTAATGCCTATATTTGTTGGAGATAAAATTAAAATGAAGATAAACGTTGCCAACCTATAGCATGTTCGCTGGAGCAATAAATAAGGCAGTGAAAGGTACTTTACATTTCAGTCACATCTATCTGAACGGGGAGCTCGAAGCATTTGAGGAACATTTGTTAATTAAATGCTGTAATAGCTTTGTGAGGCACCCAGACGGTTAGCATACGCGTCTGTTAAAAAGAGACAGGGAGGTTCAATGACCCAGGGCCCTCTGGATGTTGCTTATGTGGACACCCCAAGTAAGGAAGGAGGCATGCTTTCCAGTACAGCCACTTCTCTGCTGATGGCAGAGCTCAGAACACACAGCTCTCCTGTCGCTGTCACATAACAGACCTCAGATGTCTAGCTCTCTGTTTATTAACTACCTTGGTAGCAGGCGAGATTACAGTTTTAGCTAGGGAGAAAGGCAATAGTTTTGATATACATTAACAACAGAGCTCTCCTATCCACCTTTACCTTACAAGAGTGTCCCATGAATGATTAAATACTGTCACATCATTTATCCTCTGCTTGAAAACTTGTTTAAAGTATTGATTCGTCATGCCCTCTCTTCAAGTTGATCTCTTCACTCCTGTCCTCCAAGTGTCCTCTCTTACCCTCCCCAACATAACACGACCAGCTGGCCACCGGCTTTCTGTGTTGTGAGTCCTGTTCTCTGAGCCACGCTAACTCAAGAAACACGGTCTGTGTTTAAAGCACTGCTTGATAGGCAGCCAGATTAACCTGCAGAGAGAAATCAAGCAGGATTGGGTATGCATGGATAATTGTGTAGTGATAACTGATAATTTGGTTCTCTATACTTTTCTCCTTTTACATGTTTGAAATTTCCCAAAATAGAAAGTTCAAAAAATCAAAAGGGGAACATTTACGAAAACCTTGGCATCCCATTTACTAGGACAATATTCCTGTCCTGAGCTACTAGGGGGGCATGTGCTGGCCAGGGGAGGGGGCCTTAACTTCTGAAAACAGGGCTGCAAAATAAACAGGAGAGTCACTTTTTCTGCAGGTCATTTTAGGTTGATCTTGGTGAAATTTTAGGGAGCCTTAGGGATCACCTAGTCCATTCTTTTGTTTTTTCGAAACAAGAATTCTCTAGTATATTTGCATCTTCCACTTTCGGTTAAAAAAATGCATTCAAAACCAGTATAGTTTGATATACATATCAATGCAATAGATGCAAAATCCCTGCTCTGCCTCTTCTGCCCTTCTTTGTGCACTTTTAGTCTATCACTTTGTGCCTTGGTTTCCCACCTGTACAATGAAGATTCTGAGCATACCTAGTTCATGAAACTAAAGGATTCCACACATATAAAGCACTTAAAATGGTGACTGGTAAATAGGAAGACTTATAGATTACCATCCATTACTATTTTATTATTATAATTACAAATTTTGTGGCAGTCATCAATGCTACTCTTCAAATATTTTCATCTCTCTGCTTTCTGGCACCCTTACAGCTAGGTGGAGCAATATGAAGAGTTCTGGCTAAGGAGTTGTGAGAAGTCCATATGTGTTACCTGTGGCATGCAACTGCCAGGTCTAGACCCTCAGAGCTCTTTTACTCTGGGATGGGGGCAAGTTATGTGTGAAATAGCCTGCAAAGAAGGCTATTGGACCCACAATGAATAAATAGCATAAGCGAAAAGTAAGCCCTTGCTTTAAGCATTGAGATTTGGAGACTATTTGTTACCATAGTATTACCTAGATTATCTTGACTGATACCTCTTACTTTGGTTTACAAAGTTCTTTCACTTCCATTATTCAATTTAACTCTCATAATCAAAAGAAAAGAGCAGTGTATTATACATATTTAGGACACACGAATGTCAGCCCAAGTTAGTGCAATACTCACTAAATGAACTTAGGCAAGTTATACTAATATACCTGCAAGTCAATTTCTCTAGACTTTTGGTAAATCCAAGGTATTATTTCAATGCACTCTACTCAGATTCAGTGTACCTTTGACAATGTACCTGCTCACATTAACTTCAACCCAAATACTAATTAGCATTGTTAACATTCACTGAGTGTTTAATACAATATCCCATGAAAAAAAGATGTCACTGATTATAAAATGCATCATTAGTTACTGCACCACCAGAAACACAAAATACTGCCATTTAAAGTATGACAGTGTTTGGTTATTACTTAGAATTTTTATTATACACTTATTGAAAGAAATGTCTTTAAATTGTTTAGGCATATTTTTTTCTAATCACGTCACCTCACTACAACACACACAAAATAAGTGTAACAAAATTGAAGCATTCCTAAAGCTTTTTCATATTTAGAATTCAATGAATTAAATGAGTTTTCAACTGATAATCATGGGAGTGCTAAATTTTCCTCATAATAATGTCTTCTGGGCCATCAAGAACAATAATGAAAGAGGACTTCACTATTGTCTCTAGGATTTTCTTCTAAACAACTTTAGATGTGCATTTGCAACAATGACAATGATGTTATAATCACCGTCTCACTAAGAGTAATTAGTCAGAAATGTCAGGATGTGAATAAATATGGGTCTTAAAAATGTAAGTATGTGAGAGAGTGCCTTACTGATCTATCTATAGTACCGATTTACTCCTCATAACAACTGCATGAGGATGTGTATAGTATTTTTATAACCATTTTGAAATCAGAAACTGAGGCATGAAGAGATTACACTGTTTGTCGAAAGTCACACAGCTAGTAAATGAAGGGTCCAGGGTTTTCTAAGGGAGTTGACATCCTTAGAGTAAACTGCTATTAGCAACTATGCAGTATAGCTTCTCATACTAGCAATTAAATCAGCTTTTTAGTTTTTTTGACAGTGGGAGCACAAGAACATAAACTCTAAGGAAAGTGCTCAAACACTTGTCTCTTAAAGTTTACACAATGGGCTATTTATTTTGCTAAAAGCAAACCAAAGGTAAATTGACCCTCATACACTGCAACTCCTTTTTGATAAAAATGAACAATTTAGCAGATGTCTGGGCCCCCTTTTGGATATCTTAAAAGGATTACTGGAAAGATCTGCATATGGGCCCGTCTCATGAAAATAGTCAAATGTGTGTGCAGTGAACGTAGATCTGTAAAATTTATACCTATTCATATATACATGTGGTAGGTCTTAAAACGCACATTTTTATAACATTTAGTTTTATTTATATCTCTGTTTTTACATGAACATTATCCTTGGAAAGGCAAATCACGATTATTGAATATCTGAAGACCAAATGTGTGCTTGATCCCCACGAAGCATGAAATTAGATTTGATCTATACCCAGAGGGGAAGACCTTGCTGAACAAGTATAACAATCAATTTTATTTTTAAGCAGTGCTTTATCTTTTCTCCTTTTTTAAGGACAGTTAGCATAACTGAACAATTACTTAGGAGGTACAATGCAAAGCTTTGAGTGTAGCTCTTTATATACTTATCAAATGAGTATTATAATTTGCTATAATTCTCTCACCTGATTACATACAGAAGCTTTTTCATTCTAGAAATAATATCTTATACTTTTTTTTAGAAGTTGGTTAAATTGCTTAGGAGGAGAATATTAGGCTCAGTTTCTTTGAAGGGTAATATAGTAGGAGTGACTGTATAATTATCTCTACCGGGCTCTCACCCACTATACATACAATGCCGTC
>NW_006494611.1:6158108-6188308 GCF_000325575.1 Pteropus alecto | reverse complement strand
GTTAATCCTACTAAGTAGCACACAGGAAAATGAGGCAGGCAGATTTTATTTTTAACTTTCGACTGAGAGAATAAAAGAAAGAAATACTAAGATTGATCAAATCTGGTATATTTGCAATTTTTATTTTAAGCCATTCTAGATACATGTGCCACCAAAGAGGTTACAGTACTTGTGCAGCAGTGTCTTATACGGGACTCTCTGCCTGAGGCCAATTGTCCTTTAAGTTAATTTACAGCTGGGCTATTTTATGCTTGGCAATCACTACTCTATTCTGAATGGGCAGTTTTATTTTATTTAAAATTGATGTGGATTTTATTCTCAAAATGCCAAGCGTTCCAAATGCTTCATATATACTAGACTTTTAAAAACAAATCAGTGGCTCCCAGCAGAAAGAAGTTTAATGAAACAAATACATCAGGATATCTAGATGAATTCCATTCTCTAGTGTCGTTCAATAATATCTATTTATGTATCAGTTTCTCCAAAAGACTAAGAAAAGCTCAAGGGTGGGGCCTGAGGCAGTCTTACTCCTATACATATGACCAATGACTGACACAGGGCCTCACACTTTTCTCTGCCCCAAATTATGAAGAGAACAATAATTGCATGCAGACGTTAGAAATCAGAAGTTCAAACTAATATCTAAAGACTGACTACCACTAAAGTACATTCAAGATTCCCTAAGTTTGAAGGTAAGGTTGGAGGTAAGAATGGGTAGGACATTTCTTTTTGGAGTGGAAGGAGTGTTCTAAAACTAGATTGGGGAAATGGTTCCAAAATCATTGAATCATTAAATTGTAAAACAAACAAACAGCAAACAAAAAACTGCTTGCCCCAAATCCCTCTTTGCCAATACAATAACTGTTAGTATTTTTGATTGTGCAGTCAGTGGCAATTCATGTATTTAGGCTTAGGAGCTAGAATGTCTTGACTCAAATGCTAGCTCTGACCAGCTCCAAATTATACCTCTCTGAGCCATGATCTCTTTATTTGTAAAATGGAGAAAAAATGACAGGTTACCTGGGTTTCTGTCAGGATCCAGCAAATTAATATATGAAAGTGATGTAGTACTCAATAAATGTTGGTTATCATTCAAAATATTTTATTTAATTATATATATATTTTTTAAACTGAAAACTATTGACCATTGCTACAAAGGGTAAAGACAGGTAGAATTTTATATAAAATGTTGGGTAGATAAACAGTACAGACAACATATTCCTAAGTTTGATTCACCAGCCAGGGCTCTTCCAGTTCAAGATTATCCAGAGTTCTCCTTCTAAAGCATACTTCTAATTTTTCTAAAACCTTCAATGTTCCAGTCTTCTCCCAAACTACTGCCCCAATCACCCCTAGCTGCCTACAGGATGAAGAGTACAATGGATAAATTTATCACATTGCACAGAATTCATTTATAAGCTGCTCTTTCAACCCTCACCCATGTATTCTTTCTGCTATATTCTTTTTTTTTTTCACTTACCTCATCTGCCAAGTACTTCAAATTCCCTACCCAGTTGAACACACCATCTTTTATGCACATTTATTTCTGCAATTGCATTCCTTCTACCTGGACTAACTGTAGTTGGCTTAAAAAAACAAAAAAAACCCAAAAAAACTCCTAAATAGCCTTTGTGACCCAACTCAAATATCACATCTTCTATTTAAAAACAAAACAAAACAAAACAAAAAACCTCCTAAATACCCTTTGTGACCCAACTCAAATATCACATCTTCTAGCTGGCCTCATCTTTCTTTGTGATCTCATAGTAAGACATGCACATCTCTCTGAAATCATACATTGACAGACTCTGTCCTTCAAACCCTGGAGAAACTGTCTTTCCCACACCGCTCCCCATGTTCTAACCTTACACGAGGTTTACTTATGTCTCATCTTTATGCCTGGCATATTTTCTTTCTTATTCCCGAAAAACTCTCTCCTCTCTTATTTTCCCCATGTCATCAACCTAGTAAACTCCCACAGGTTTCTCAGACCTCTGAATAGAGATGACCACTGGTCAGGTCTCTCAAGATTGGGTTTTCTTTGTCCCAGTGATATGTTCCCAGAGTACTCTTTGTTGACCCTGAAAACTGGTCTCTAACACCATATCAAAAAAGAGTATGCTGATGGACATTTTTGAGAGGCTAAATTTTGTGGAACTGTTGTCAATCTCTATCATTCCAGCACCTAGAAAGTCTCTGCCACATGGCAGATGCTCATAAAATATTTGTTGAGTATTAAAAATATTAATAATCTCCTTTAAAAATAATGTGAGTCAATAAATTATATCGTAAGTGAATTATATCTCAAAAAAATCTGAGCTACCAATCTATGTTTTTCACTATAGTTTAATCTCTCAGTTGTTCACAGAGGTCTTATATGTTTGTATCCCTACTGTGGAGGCTGGTGTATATAAGATGCTTACTGAACCACTTCTATAAATGTCCAATTTAGATCATGCTCCTCAGTAGGTAAATTGATAATATCACAAATCATGTAGCTAGAAAATTGATTTATCTCAACATCCACATTTTATTAATAAGGTATTAGGCTTAGTAAAATAAGTGAATTATCTAAAATTATGCAATAGAGCCCAAAAGAATGTCTCCTCCCAAATCAATACCATTAATGGTGTCTGATTTAAAAAGATTCATGTAATCACTGAAGTCAGATTTAGCATTACGAATATGGACTATTCAAGCACCAAAAACTGTTGCTACAAGCTACATTTGGAAATAAATAGATCATCAGTTTTTTTTAATATGATCGGATTAAACAGGTGTTGATAATCATGAAAAGAGGAATAAATAAACTCTTGGCTTGACATGAGTCATTATTTGATGGGCTATTTCAAGACAGAATTGATATTTCTAAACAGCTGATACCAAGATGGGCAACACCAAAGAACCACAGAAGTGGAAAAGAATCACTAATGATTTCTCTTATGGAGTAATTCCACAGACTATGAAACGTTACCACTTAAGGATTTACAGTATTAGAAATTTCCACTTGGAAGATTTTAAGCTTTCAAAATCCCTCCAAAACTGACCCCTAAGAATAAGTATATGACTCAACTAAATTGTCGCTAGCACTGTACGGCATTAGAAAAATAACTAAGGAAAATCATTTCATATCCTTGGTCATCAGCATGCTCATCTAGAAAAGAGGATAAAACAATCTATGTGCTCACATCTTTCTCCAGAATAGAAGAACTTCCTTAATGTAAACAAAAACACAAGCTTCTAAAGTGTAGTAAACAATTCCCAAATCCTTTGCTCTCCAGAGACAAAACTCAGCATCTGTTGTCTGAAGGCTAAAGTCAAAGCTATTTATCTCCTTCCTGTCTTAAGACTTTAGGCATCTGTTCACCTGGCCCACTCTGGCTCATTCCAGTTCCTTAAAATGTCTAAGCTCCTTCCTGCCTCCAGGCACAGACATTGTTCTGCAAATGCAAACTCTCAACTTGATATTGAGATGTCATTTCAAAAGTCCACTCCTCAGGAAAGCATTGTCTGACTTCTCAGCAAACATCATTCCAGATATTATTCTCATCTGCACTTTAATCCTGATTAACTACCTGGATTAGTTTACTGGCTTATTGTTTATTTCTTTACATTCCTCTAACCTCTCTTCAGCATTTGAAATCAGTCAGAGAAAGAATCTCATCTGCCTTAGTTATTACCCTTCATTCCTAGTACCCAGAGTTCATAAAACATTGTAGGACTGAATAAAAGTGTGATGAATGAAGTATAAAGTAAACAGTCTGAGTTCATGACCTAGGTCTTTTATTTGCCAGTTGTGTGATTCCGGCAAGACTTTCGGGCTCTTTATACTCAAATAAGATCAGAAATCATAGATATATC
Organism: Pteropus alecto; assembly: GCF_000325575.1. NCBI lineage: Eukaryota > Metazoa > Chordata > Mammalia > Chiroptera > Pteropodidae > Pteropus > Pteropus alecto. The sequence goes on along the minus strand of NW_006494611.1, from coordinate 6,184,447 downwards.
TGCCTCAAGGTGCAGAAGTCAATGAGATTAGGTGCAAGTGTCTTACAAACCACATGGACCTATTGTGCATCAGGCTGTGTTTTAATAAGCACTTTATACCTGAAAAACCTAAGCATTACTTTTAATATGTGGATCAGCCAAAATTATTATTTTACAAACTCATTTTAAAATCTTTCAAAGTAGGCATATCTTATTGCAGATAAGAGAATAAGGCTGTGATGTGATACTGTCATGGGAGGAAAGCCCACATGAGCTTTTGTATAAATTTGAACATCAGGAATAATCACATGGCCTACACTGCCTTTCAACTAACAAAATTGGTGAGAGAACTACCCAACCGAGATACAGATAAATAGTTTTTGAAACTACAGTGAAAACTAAGTACTAGTTGAACATGGACCTAGTGTCCAAGGCAGAGGCAGTAGAAAAATGAGAAAAGCAGATTTCTAAATTGTAGAATTTGTTAACTTGCAAGCATACGGGGAGAAAACCCATCTCAGATACTCAGTTCATTCTGACTTCACAACTCTTCCCTCTTTCCTACCCCACTGACCATTCGTCTCCACTCGCCTCCACATATCAGCACATTACCTCCAGAATATGTGTCCTTTTTAATCATATTTGCCTTAGCCATCTGGAATCTCTTTGACTTTACATCTAATCACTCTATCTAGTTCCTGAAACCCTGTTTGGTAATCCCAGGCTGGAGGCTAGAGCCCTATATTGACACCTTGAATAATGCCATCATTAAATGAAAGAGAAAAAAGTTCATTCCCTACTTCTTGAGTCTCCCAGGCAGAGAAATCTTCCATGGAGAAACATTCCTGACACGTCTATGACTTACTCATTCTCCTGAGGAGAAGCAATGATTTAACCAATTGGTGACTTTGACCAAAGAAACAGAGCAGGTATGGTTCAGCCCCTTTCAGAGCTCCACTCAGAATCTGCCACCTGCAAGATCATGCTTTCCTCTGCTTTTCCAGACTTTTGTTGGTGGGGAGGAATGGGGTGGCATTTCAGAAGAAACCTGCAGGTGACCAGTGAGGACCATTATCAGGAGAGCAAATTTATATATTCAAAGATAAAACATCAATAATTTCCCTTGTTCTGAAGTTAATGCCAGTTATCCAAGATGCTTTTCTTAGAAGGCTTCCAAATTGGTCTCCATCTGTCTGACTCCTCTGTTTCTCAATGACTTTTGATATGAGTAGAGAAGAGGGGTACTATTTATTGTGTCCCCTAAAGCAGCAGTCCCCAACCTTTTTGGCACCAGAGACCAGTGCTCCTAAGAGAATCTATTGCCTGATGATATGAGGTGGAGCTCAGGCAGTGATGCTAGCACTGGGGAGTAGCTGCAAATACAGATGAAACTCCACCTCGCTTGTTCGCCGCTCACCTGCTGTGTGACCCAGTTCCTAACAGCCACAGACTGGTACCAGTCCACGGGCCCCAGGGTTGGGGACCACTGTCCTGAAGTCACAACAACTGATATTGAGTTAGTCTTGTTCCTTGTTTTTCAACAGGATTTTTTGCTAATCTTTAACTAGTAGTCACTCTCAGCATCTTTTTTTTTTTTGGCGGGGGCGCAAAGCAGGTAGCTATGGGTTTATACAGATTCTTGAGAAAACCAAGAAACAGTCCAGACCTGATCATGAGATTGCAAGTGGGTTTCAATGCTACACCATGACCTTTTCATGAATCTGTTTATGTTTATAGCATATCCAAGATGGTCCACCTAAATGTCCCTGGTTTCACAGATTTCCACAGCCCCCTCACCACACATACATTCCCCTTCCTACTTTTTAGAAGAGTAAGGCTATGTAGCACAAATTTTCTCCTCTAGATACTCTCTTCTCATCAACCTATCCCTGTTTCTATAGATATACTCCTCTCTCGCAGGAACAGAGGAAGAGATACCCAATGGATATGCTAAGCAAGTCTTTCTAATCATGTTCCTGATTCCAGTCCCTGCTGCCTCGTCCAGAACCTTGTGCCCTCACTTACTCCTTCTTCACACTCAGCATCATCAATGGCTCCCACTCCAGAAGTGCCTTTTCTTCAGCACTTGAATAAAGGGCTCACTTTTACTTGGGGGTGGAGGATAGCAAGCTCTTAGCTGTAGTCTTCCCCTTCTCTTAAGCTATCCTTTTCATTTTTTACAGCAAACTTCTTTAAAAGGTAGAAAAACTAAAGCTTAGCAATGATTAAACTCAAAGTTCCACTGCTGGTTAGAGTAATGTCAGGACCAGAATCTAAATCTTCTAAATGTTTCTTGAGCATGTAAACCTTCAGAACCTTCCATTTGGCTGAGTTAACAACTCACGATGACAGAGGAGTACATAAAATGTCGACTCTCTACCATATCCACAATTCTGTCTAACAAAAGTTCTTTGTTTGTTTGTTTGTTTTAAAAATACACTACAACAGTTTTATAACAGGTAATCCTAAATTCTGGCCACAACTAATTGGATCAGCGATTGAACCAAAATCAGATCCATGAGATGTTTTGGAGAAAGAATTTCCTTCTATTTTGTACTGTAGAACCAGCTAAAATAATGGATCCTATTGCTTTGACCATTTAGGTGTAAGGCATAGAGAGAAAGAATGGCTGGTAGCAGAAATAGACTAGAATAAAAGCAAGAGATATACTAAGTAGTATGAAGAATCTCTGAGGCAGGAGAGGACATTTTTATAGTGAATGTCATGGTGTTCAGAAAATATCTAAATAGAATCACCAACAGAAGCAGCAATAGGAAACAAAGACAAACGGAGAGAAGCTAAGTCATAGGAATGGAGATCCACTGGATAAGGAAACACTAGGTGTTTACTTTTAAGGGGATGACAAAATCAGCAACTGTTGTGTCCTCAATGATATTCCAACTTTCCATGAGGCTGGCTTGTCTGGCTGCTGACATGGTTTCTTGGATGTCTTTCCTTCTCTTTGTGTTCTTACCATAAATTCTCACCATCTAAGTCATCTGAGGTAACTTTAAGCACATCTTAGCTTCCTGCAACCTGAAAGGACCTAACTACAACAGACCTGACGAACAATTTCTTTATCCTAAAAGAACTTAGACAAATATAATTTCGACCCACACTGCTATATCATGGTTTTAAAAAAAAATAAACCTTTTACCATAATAAAAAAGAAAATAGTAGGATGGGAGAGAGAGTTTATTTTGTGTCTCTCTGCTTGCAACACATTATCTGTGATTTGGGAAATATCCATGAGAATGCTTTTCTGCAATCTAAATGCCATAAGAGCCATTCAGATGAGCTCTATTCTTCTCCACATCCATAGGTTTCAGATTTTAGCCCCTATTAATTACCTTTGTATGAATACTAAGCATCTGGGAAATGTGGAAAGAGGCAGGATTGCTTGGGAGGTAGAATTGACTATCTGGGCCTACACATGATATAATCAATACAGAAAGTTTAATGATATTTTTTTTAAAAAAAAAATATGCCTGACTATGTTAAGACACTTGTATCTTAACAAAGAATTTTTTTGGTGTGTTGTGTCATTTGCATTTTTAATTATGATAGATATTTTTATTGCATGAAGTACCTTTTTCTAGCTAAGCGAAGAGTGTGGCTGTTTAAGTAAACAAAAATGTCACAAGAATGCCCTACTCTTCTTCCATGGTGAGTGCCTGTATCCAAACCACAGAGCCATGGAAAATAACTTTCTCAACATTTACTCTCCTGGCTACAGTGTCTGTTTGGAAAAGTGTCTGGATTGGTCTCAACAACACATCCCCAAACAACTAAGTGGAAGCTCAGGTTAGTAACATGTGCTAACATGAAGATTCTAACATTTAGGATGGTGGTTGAAACTGACTTTGATGAACTTCAAAAAGGAAAAAAAAAGATAACCAATTCCAGTTCTGGACATTTAATTCTAGATTCACATAAACACAAAGATATATATGCAAGAAAACTCATCTTAACATTATAATAAAGAAAAGCTGAAGCTCATTTTTAATACTCATCAGTGTAGAAGAGGTTATATGATGGTGCACTCATACTATGGAGCCCTAGTCAATCATTAAAAAATATAGCATGTAATCAATAATATTGTAATAACTCTGTATGGTGTCAGATGGGTACTAGACTTATTGGGGTGATCACTCTGTAAGTCATATAAATGTCTAATCACTATGCTGCACACCTGAAACTAATATGTCATATGCCAACTGTAACTGAAAAAATATTTGTCAAAAGAAAAGATTCAGCAAATCCCTGTTTACTGACATGAAAAGGTCTAGAAGCAAAGAACAAATTGGAGATAACAATAATATCCTACCATTTATGTGTAAAATAAATACTACCTGTATAGCCATAGCTATAGGCATTACATATTTATGTATTGGTAAAAAATTGGAAAGATACACAATAGACAATGGTGATTGCTTTATAAAAAAAGTATGTTGGGGTCAGGGGAAGAAGAGAATTGAACAGAGTAGGTAGTGACAGAGGGCTGTTAGGTTCTACTCTACACACTTCTAATTGCTGGGACATGTTGTGATGAGAATTAATTCACATACGCCATATACATATGTGTTTCAGTAAAGTTAGGAAACAGGATGTCTCCAATTTTACTGAAGTGCACATATTTGATTGGTGGGCCATCAGAGAAAGGCAGGAAAATCACAAGAGTCAAAATCAGTAAGACCAAGTATGAGGTCCAGCTCTACCACTTTAGAAGTAGGACTGTGGTCAACTCATTCAACTTTTTGTGTAATAGTGGGATAATAACTTCTAGCCAGGCAAACTCACAGACTTCATGTGAGGGTGGAATGAAATACAAACATAAAGCCACTCTACAAATCTCAGCTAATATTACTATTATTGTTTGCATTATTTGACCTCCAAAATGTCCCTGGAGAGAAATGACGACTGTGATAATAGACAATTTGTTTTAAACTCTTCCGTTTGAACCACACTGTTTTATCCTTTCTGCCTCCTTTCACTAAGGTCTGAAATTAAAACAAACATCAAATGAGGCCGTAGGATTTTATTTTATCTGTCACATACTGCTGTCATTAAACACACTTGAGATGAGTGGGTTTAGTTCAAACAAAACTGCTTCTTTCCCAAACTCAACAAACACGAAGTGGGGAGAAAAGGAAGCCTGCACTTGAATCGTGTTCAGAAGTGCTGCTGCATGTTACATTTCAAGAAGAAGCCCCATCTGGCAGGCTGACACAGTAATAAGTTCTTTTAATTGTCAGGTCAGGCAGATTACAGATCCAGGCTGTCAATTCTTTCGCTGCAGTTTTATTTTGTTATTGCTAGCTCATTTAAAAAAAAATCTCCTAGTTATTAAAAACTACCTTCCTTCCTAGGAATTGAAGCAGGCAGCAATTCAATGCAACAAGCATTTACTACTGAGCACCAGCTACAGTGAAACCGTGCTTGCATGTTAGAAATTCAAGAAAGAAAGAATTAGAAAGTCTGTCCTGCACGCAGTCACAGCCAACAAGGGAGATAAACCATTACCACCAAAAATAACACTCAGATTGATCAATGATGTTTGTATACTTGATTTTTCTTTTTGAGGGAGTTCCTTCTCATACGTACAAATCTACTTAATCTTGGCAGTTTATCTGCTTGCTGAAATAAAAAGAGCAACAGTCAGGATACTCTGAAAAGGAGTGTGTGTGTGTGTGTGTGTGTGTGTGTGTATGCATGAACGTGCACATCAAAAATAACACTCAGATTGATCAATGATGTTTGTATACTTGATTTTTCTTTTTGAGGGAGTTCCTTCTCATACGTACAAATCTACTTAATCTTGGCAGTTTATCTGCTTGCTGAAATAAAAAGAGCAACAGTCAGGATACTCTGAAAAGGAGTGTGTGTGTGTGTGTATGTGTGTGTGTGTATGCATGAACGTGCACACGTGTGCCACACACTTTCAAACTGCCACATTTTGACTCATGTAGTTTCTACTTCAGGATGTTTCCCTCCTCCAAACTTTTATTATATTTTAAATATATTTCACATAGTCAGTACTCAAATTGCTATGGAATAAGTAAAGTCTCCCAACTTGTATGCAACTAGTATTTCCTTGCAAAATGAAAAACTAAAATTAAATAAATGAAGGATCATATTTGATTAAATTAGAAGAAGAACAGCATGCTAGAGATTTCACGACATTAGAGTTGAAAAGAACCCTAGAAATGGTCTAGTTCAGTGCTTTTTAAAAGACGAACTAGATGTTCAGAGAAGTGATTTACCAAAGTCAAATAATTAGTGGAAGAGGTTTTTAGCCCAGTGCTCTTTCTACACCATGTTGTTCACTTACATTTTTGAGTAATGACAGAGCATGTACTGACAAGTTCAGTGGATTAGTCAAGTATGGGATGGCATTCCATTAGAGAGAGGAGAGAAAAATCAAGGGTGCTTATTAAAACAAGTGTGCTTTCTTTTACAGTGACTGCAAAACCCGAGACAATGTGCATTCAGGCACCAAGTGGGCATCTCTTGCTGACCACAATGAAGAAACCAATGGCAAAGTCAATTTCAACACTGGAGTAAAATGTTCTTTGAGCTTAATAAGAAATTTAAGGTTAGGAATATATTAGAAAAGGATTCAGGAAATGTGGATCCTATAGACTTAGGAAAGTCTATAGGATTTTCATTTTAATTCTCATTTGAGAAAAGGCAGATTTTCTTAGGGACCAACTTGGGTTAAGAGTCACATTCACATTCAGAACAAAGGCCAGGACACTGATGTTGGGGGAGAAGGATGCTGCCTGAAATCTGGCACTATGGGACTCCTGCACAAATTATTTCATCTCTCAGCCTGTTTCCTCATCTCTAAAATATAGATAAGAATCCCCACCTTCAGGAGTTACTGTGAGACTTCAATACTAATGAATTAATAAATGAAGATACTTTGTAAACTCTAAGATATCAGTTGAAAGTGTCGAACTATCATTATCGAAAAAGAAGACCAGACCTTGAAGGGCCTCAAGATGAGCTGGCTGAGAAATGTTACCTGGTGACTGTTTCAGGGGTAACGGTGAGAAGAGATAAACCTTGAATCCCAGGAAAGGAAGAGAAAAAAGAGGATGGTCCTCAACCCTTCAATATCTGGTAAACTAAAACGTGAAGGAACGGAACTGAACAATCTATGCAGCTCTGGAGAGAGATAGGATGACACTGGTCAAAGTGCTTAATCTGAGAGTTAGTACTGGAATCTAGATCTGCAAATAGCACACTAGATTATGTAGGAGACTAGGAAACAAGAGAAGCCTGAGAAACACATAAGAAAACCTATGTAACAGGGTTGCAAAGATTGCTGCATAGTGATCTGAAGCCTCATTAAACTGCATGGGATCCTATGGGATGACTGCAGGCCATTCTCCCCTCCTAATCGGGGCAGAGGAAGACCCCTTAGGGGAAGCACAATTCAGATAAAATCCAGATGAAGCAGCAGAGATCCCAGCTATCTACAGAAGAAGAATTAAACCTGCATCTACTAGGTGTCGGTCTCTGGGTTCAATTCTCTCTGTGCATTCTCTCGTAATTCTAGCTATGTCAAAAAAGGAATATGATTTATTCCTCTCTTATCAATGAGGATATTAGGATCCAGAGTAGTTAAATATTCTCCCAGCACTCCCAGAGCTGCTGAATTGTATAGAACGAGAGTCAAAGTCTCAAATACCAGAGTGAGACCAGGAGCTTCCTCTGTTTTGCCAGATGAAGGTCCCTGTTTCATGTCCCAGCCTGACAGGCAGAAGGGTCTGAGGTGCTGAAAGTAGGAGGTCAGGGGAGATGTTGTGCGGGCAGCTGGCATTCAAAGGAGAAGGTGGTTTGGGGAACAGTGTTGTATTCACATTTGGTGAAGTGAGTTTATGTGAGGTAAGTGTTTTTATTTTCTCTGATAATAAATTTAAAAATTCTGGATACCTTTTTCAAAGTAAAAATATTTCTCTTTGTGGCACTGGCATGGTAAAAGAATAATAAAATGTGCATGAATATAAATATAACTGGCATGGATGAGGAGTCAGAATGACTTGGACAGAGGGGTTAATAGAAAACTTTGATTTGGATTAAAGACAAACGTAAAACCCAAAACTATAAAACTTCTAGAAGAAAACATAGGCAGCAAACTCTCTGATATTGCTATTAGTAATTTCTTCCTTATACATTTCCTCAGACAAGGGAAACAAAGAAAAAATAGATAAATAGGACTACATTAAACTAAAAAGTTTTTGCACAGCAAAAGAAATCATGAACAAAACAAAAAGACAACCTGAATGGGAGAAGATATTTGCCTATGATACATCTGACAAGGGGTTAATATCCAAAATTTAGAAAGAACTCATACAACTCAATAACAAAGAAAAACAAAAACCAATCCAATTAAAAAAATGGGCGGAAGACCTGAATAGGCATTTTTCCAAAGAAGACATACAAATGGTCAACAGATATATGAAAAGATGTGCAAAGTCCCTAATCACCAGAGAAATGCAAATTAAAACCACAATGAGATATTACCGCAGAATCTATTGATGATAGATTGCCTATCATCAGTAAATCAAAAAATAACAAATGTTGGCAAAGATGTGGAGAAAAGGAAACGCTTGTACATTGTTGGTGGGATTGCAAATTGGCACAGCCACTATGGAAAACAGTGAGGAGGTTCCTCAAAAAATTAAATGTAGAACTATCTTTTGACCCAGCTATTGCACTTCTGGGTATTTATCCAAAGAAAACCGAAACACTAGTTCATAAATATCTGTTCACCCCTAGGTTTATGGCAGCGCTATTCAGAAGAGCCAAGATACGGAAGCAACCTAAGTGCCCATCAATAGACACTTGGATAAAGAAGTTATGGTACATATATACAATGGAAAATTACTTAGCCATTAAAAAAAAATAAAATCTTACCATTTGCAATGAGATGGATAGACCTAAAGGGAATTACGCTGAGTGAGATGAGTCAGACAGAGAAAGACAAATACCATATGATTTCACTTATATGTAGAACTGAAGGAACAAAATAAACAAATAAACTAAATGAACACAGACTCACAGGTACAGAGAACAAATTGGTGATTGTCAGATTAGAGGGAGGATTGGAGGGCTGGGTGAAAAAGGTGAAGGGATGATAAAGTACAAATTAGTAGTAACAAAACAGTCACAGGGATTTAAGAGTACAGTATAGGGTATATAGTCAATATTATTGCAATGGTTGTGTGTAGTGCCAAATGTCTAACTTTTCAAAAATTTAAATAAAAAATAAAATAAGAAAAAAAAAAGAACACTGAGTTTTGACTGAAATAGTTCACTCTGTGAACAGAGAAATACAAGAATGAAAACAACACATTCTCATTGGTTATCCTTACTACAAACAATACTATATACTCTAGCTCCAGGCTGCATATAACTGGAGCTCTTGTGGACACACCATCACCACTAACTCATAAAAATCAAAAAATATTACTCCTTGTGTTCATAATGTTCTAAGTTTTTCTTACTTGGCGCATACTTCACGTATTTTATACTCTATCGAGATCCTGAATAGGTTATATTGCATATACATCTGATAGAATATTTAGGATTCAATTTTCACCATCATTGAACAGCTTTATGAAATTCATATATTCAAAATGTGTACTATGATCATGATGGTGGGCCAATTAAGAGCTGAAGGTTGGGCTATAAGTCATGGGAAAGAATTAGTCCACAATTCCAACCTAGAATTCCAGGCTAGTGTGCCATGACTAAAAGAGACAATGACAATTAACTACTTCAGCTTCCTCCTGTCACATCTGGGAAAACTAAGGTCCAGAAAAAGGCAGGGACATGTGAGGGTCACATAGCTAGACAAGAGCAGAGGCAGAGCATACACTAGAATACAGATATTTTGTTTTCTAATCTCTACAATACCTTCCTGTCTCCCACTTGAGACAAGTAGAGATCTTTGTTTTATCAACAACTTCTCTTTTTTTAATCCATGAATTCAGAATAGAGCGAAAGCACTGCTCCTCAGAGAAAAGCAGTCATATACACTTGTCTCTCAGTAGACAGAAAGTTAATGAAACACAATCAGTGTAACCTCATTGTCCTTTAAATCATTACATTCATTTTTGGCCTTCGGGAAACTTGAGGTTTTATTTTGCTTTTATTTAGAACAGCAAGTGGGAGGTTAAAAATGGCAAAATAACTGTGGCCTGGCAGTCGTGGTAACTCTATGCACTGAATTATTTTAAAGAATGTTGAGGATTTGATTTTTTTCCCCATCTGTCTTCATTTGTTCAGCTAACATTTACTGAGTGCCTAAACCCATACAAAGTACCGATACATTAGATACAATGGAAAACCCAGAAACTGAAGCGCACACAAACATCCTTCCCACAATTCACAAGTTTCCAGTCTAATCAGAGAAGTAGAATGCATATAGCTGACCATAACTGTAATACAGTACAGAATGTGATGCATGACCGAAGAAATGTGTACATCAAGTCAAATGCAGTGGGACACAAGTCCAAGGTAAAGAGTGAAGGATGAGAGTGGCAGGTAGATACTAATAAAATGCACGATAGATAGAAAACACTAATAAAGACCAAGAGTTGGGAAAATTGTAGAGCCCGTGGGAGAGGTATGTAACAAGAGAGCATGAACTAAATAAATGACAGTACAGTGAGGTAGGAGGATGAAGTATGAAAATATGGGTCTTTATCTTGTGTTTTTAGTATATAATGGTTTACTCAAAACTAATTCTAGTTTAATGGAAAGGCTTGTGTTCCTACAGAAACACAAAAGAACTAAGAGACAAACAAGGGACTTACTAGGCAGGAATGGAGATAATTTTTTGTCTCAGTGTGTATGTGGCAGTGAACAAGCATGTGTACACACACACTTTCTGTTCTCTGCTCAAGACTATTGATAATATCCATTCTCTATTGATTTGTGGGATAGTACATAGATCATTGCACTTCTCTGCATCTGTTGGATTTATAACATGAGGTACTGTAACTGGGACCTCTCAACTCCCATGTTCTCAGATGTGTTGCTAGTTGTGTAATTACAAGGACAGAAAAGGAAACACCAGACATTCACAAGCACATTCTAAGGGCTTGATATTATCTTGAATAAATTATAGCATTAGCCACAATAAGATCTGAATTCTATAAACCATGGCTTCCCTCAGATTTCTCTTGTCTCTTATGCTGACTCTAGAAAATAAGACTGCCAATGTGTATGGTTATGGCATAGGCTCCACAGTGTTTTGAGAAAAGACTAGCCAGTGGGAAGTATGGATATGCTTCTTCTCTAGAAACGTATTACTCCTCACGAAGCAAACTGAGTAGTTGAAGGTGTTATCATTACCACACAGACCACATCTGTGTGAGAAAGGCAAGAAACACCTGCTGCCATTATTTATTTTTTTTTGAACTGGTAAATGAAGACACAGAAACTAGAGCAATATTCGCTCATGGTCTCTCATTCTGTCCATAGACAAAGCTCGGAAAATACATACCACTCATTGCTTAGCTGGTGGTTAATGCTCTCCACCTGGACCAATGTTGATTTAGATTGGAAAATCTGCTTTAAGAACCCAATAAATACAGTTTTGCCTTATTTCAGAGTTACCTTTACTCATATATTTCAGAGAAAGAAAACAAATATCAAACCCCTATTTTGTTTTATTTTTCTAATTCATGAATGTATTTCTGAAACTGTTAAAGGTATCATTGCTTGAGTGGGAAAAATTTAAAATGAGGGTCTAATTTAAGTTCTAGGTATTAAAAAGAGAAAGAAAGTGCAGTCTTCACAGAAGTACCCGCCACAGAGCAAGATCAACTCCAAAGGTCAACTGTCCTGAACAATAGCTCAAGATCCTTTCCAGGGCTGAGAAAATGACAAGAGTTTATTTGTAAAATAATCTGTAGAGGAAGAGAATGATAAATTAAGAGACAATGAAGAATTATTTTAGAAATTAAAATTCATTTATAAGAAATTTCAGTAATTAACAATCTATCCTAGCATTACTACATTGAGTATTAGAATGACCCTGCAAATGACATCTTGATCAATTACTAGGACATTCATTTTAATTTCAGGCCTGAGGTGCCAAAAGTTCCGAGCCCTGTGTTAAGTTATGAGATATGAGCAGGATATCACTCTTAGGGAGCTCACAATATAAAGGAGAGAAGTAACTAGATTACAATGTGGCCAAGTCATGTCATGATGAGAAAAGGCATGAAAAAGCAAAGACAAATATACAAACAAACAAACCCAGAGGATATAAAATATGACAACCAGTTTAGGCTCTACTCTAGAAAGATGTTATATAATTTTTAGGATAAGAGGAAAATATAAGGCAGGCTTATTTTTGTTAATTTACTTATTGTTATAGTCTTAATCATTAGAGTTAATATTTATTAGTCATTTACTATGTGAAAGATTCTGTGCTAAGTGTTTACCTCATTCAATCCTCTCAATAACCCTATAATGTGTACAGTATTCTCTTCCTTTATAAAAAAGCACAGGGGAAGGTTAAATAAGTTGTCCAAGCTTAAAAAACTAGTAAATCAGAAACTAGGATTGGACTAGAGGCAGTAAAACTCCAGGGCGCTTGCGTTCAACCATTAGTTAGTGTGGGCTCCACCTGGACAAAAGCAAAGCAAAGCGAGTGTGAGCTAGCCGCTCAGAAGAGTGGTGAGAGCTGCTTTTGTCAAGGCAACTCTCATCAGATCTAAATCCAGGGGTCCATTTTTCAATCCTCATGGCATTTGACCTAACAGTGCAGATAACTTGCTCATTCACTCACTCTTGAAACACTTTTTTCACTTTAGTTTTGTACAGGGCTGTCCTTTGATTCTTCTCCTACCTTAGAATCTTTGTTCATGACATCTTTAAATGGTTCCTCTATGTTTCTCAGAGACATCAAAATACTGACCCCAGGACTTAACCCATTGCCTTTGATGATGTCAGTCAGTCTCAAGGTTTTAGATTTATACCCGCTGACTCCTAACTCTATATTAAGTCAAGACTTCACCCTCGAACACTCCACTCAAAAATACACCTGCTTACTTGACCACTACTTAAAAGTCTAAAAGACAGTTCAAATTTAACATAATCCAAATGAAATTCCTGATCATACTTTCTCCTTTCTCCTCAAAACGAAACAAAACGAAACTCTCTTGTCCATCCTTTTCATTACTCAGGCTAAAAACTGAGCAGACTTTTCTTTTATGCTTATTCTACATCTAACTTGTCCAAAAACTTGCTGATGCTACCATTATATCTGGAAACCTACTACATTTTAGCATATGCCCCACACCTATCAAACATCACTTCTAGTTTGTACTATCACTACAGCCAACATTCTATTCTCCACAAAGCTGCCAGAGTGATCCCTAACAAGAGTCTGATAACATGACTCCAAATATTGCTCATCTCACTCAGAGAGAAAGTCGAAGTCCGCATAACAGCCTACAAGGCCCTGTGTGATTATCAGGATCCCTGACTTCATCTTTTCATTCCCCTTAAGATCACTCAGCTCTAGCTACCCTCCCCAGCTTGAGATTTCTGCTCAGATATCACCTCCTTAGAAGGCCTTCTCTAAATGCCTTATGTAAAGTAGCAACTATTACTCCACTCCACCCAAAGCACTCCCTCTCCTCTTTATCATGCCTTATTTTTTTCTATAGCATTTAACTCCATCAGACTTAAATATTTAGTTGTTTACCTGCTTATTATGCCTCTCCCCAGAGAAATATGAACTGTTTGAGGAAATACACTTTGTTTTATTCATAGCTATATCCTCACTCTAGAAGAGAGCTTGCCACCCAACAAGTGTTCAATAAATATTTGTCATAATAATGAATAAATGGCTCCTCTGGTTACTCTTATCGGAGTTCCAGAAATAAGACTCAACTTGAAGAACCCGATAGTGTAAAAAGTAATGCAGCAGCGTAAGCACTTCTAAAAGTGGTTTGTTGATTTAGAATCAAAGTAAAATATTATATGTCACCATAGATTTGGACTGTGAGTCATAGACTATTAAACTTGGGAGGCAGCTGTGCTGGACTAGAAAGACAGTAACCGGGAGTCGAGTGACGACAGCTCCGGTCCTGGCAGTGCCACTGACCTACTGCATGACCTCAGACAAGCAGCTTCATCCCTATGGGCTCTCCTAGTTCATCTAAATGAAGAGCAATTCACCTCAAATCACTAATGTTCTATGGTTTGGTACGAATATAATTACCACTCATTCAAAAGATATTCTTTCTGAGTTTGTATAGAGGAGATAGACAATTTAATTGTTGTCAACTCTACTTGTGAATTAGGAAAGAAGTTGCATTTGAAATCATGTGCCTTTTATGAAAAATTGTGGCACATCATTAACATCTAAAGTAGGAGACAGAAGATTCCTCTTCTCATGGCACCACAGTGGGTGTTAGAAAGAACAAGTATTGGGGATGCTAAACTCTACCAGAAAAACAATTTTTAAAAATATTAATAATAAATCAAATTCATACTTGAAAAATAATTTGCAGTTTTCTTTCAAATGTTCCCATTCTTGATATGCAGTCTCGCAGATATGTGCATGGAATGTGTGCTCTCAGAAGTAGAGATGACCTTTAAAAATGCACCTCCCTCCTCATCCCCAGCTTGAAATCCCATGAAGATCAAAGCCAGTTTGCTATTCTGCATTAACATTTCTCTGATCAGATATAATGCGGGCACCTTGATTCTATCTGTGTCAAGACATCTTCACACAAGTGACTCACACGGTGGAAGCTCAGGCATTGAACACTGTTCTGACACTATCTCCTTTGAGGCTGATTCCACCTTGGTGATGTTACAAGCCAACATCCTGTTTAGCTGCTTTCCTCTGCAACGCAGCAGTGTAATTGGAACTGACTGAACAATAAATCTCAATTTCCCTGTTCCATCAGGAGAATCTTTCAATTTACTGGCCTCCCTGTATTCACCAGTTCTTCCTCTGCACTACAAATCATTCTTAAACAAGCACACAAGTTAACTTCCCGCTCTTACACTAAAGGTGCAAGGAAACAGTGTCAATTCTTTCATTAGACTTCCTAGATCTGTTCCTTAGGGACACAGAGAAAACTGGGTGTTGCTCTGGGGTTGAATATATGAAGAAGCCATCCACCTCCTCACTTAGGCTATGTCAGCTCCAAGAAGCATGAGTTCAATGTGCTGTTGTTCCAAGGAACAGGCATCTCTTTGTCCTCCTAAGTACCCCTTGCTGCTACCAAGTTCCAGTTTCTAACTTGACCCAACGAAAGCCTTCCTGAACTTTTACTCAACAAGTCAAAGACCATGAATGGCATTCCCTCAGGCTCCAGAAAAAACAAGTGGAGGGAGAGTGTAGAAAAGAACATGATGAAAAGGAATGAGAACATTAATGATATGCACATGGCACTGAGAAGTATCCCAAGTATACTGAGTTAAAAAATAGATTTATTTTTCCAAAGAAATAAATGTGAGAGATTGTTAGGTACCATAAAGCTACTTACTTCAATAGGTGAACTTCATTATAGATTAAATATTCCTACAATAAAAAGAATTTTATGGCTCCCTAGTACCATCAGGATAACTTCAGAACTCTTTAAATAAAGCATAAAACACTTCATGATCTGGCTACTTCATCTCTCCTCACTTACATTCTCACTCTTTATGCATTAACAATGTGAAGTAACTTATATTCCCATAAACAGACTGTGGCAGGCAGAATAATTCCCCCTCCCCACCCCTCATAGGTGGCCACACTCCAATTCATGGAACCAGTGAATATGTTAATTTACTTGGCAAAAGGGGTTTTGCAGATGTGGGTAAGGTTAAAGATGTTGAAATGGAGACATTATCCTGGATTATCTAGGTGGGCCTCATCTAATCACATGACTTATAAGCAGAGAACTTTTCCCAGCTGTGGTGGGAGGGAGGCAGGACTACAGGCGAATGGTCAGAGGGAGGCAATGTTGCTGGTTTTGAAATCAGAGGAAGAGATCACAATCCAAGGAATATGAGGGACCTCTAGAAGCTAGAAAAGGTAAGGAACCTGCTTCTCCTCCAGAGCCTCCAAGAGAAAATGCAGCTCTAATACCCTGATTTTAGCTGATGAAACCTATACTGGACTTCTGACCTACAGAACTGTAAAACAATAAATAAATGTGTTGTTTTAAGTCACCAAGTTTGTGGCATTTTGTTACAGCAATAATAATAAACTAATACGTACACCAAGGTCACTCCCACTTTCTGGCCTTTGCTCATTATGCTTCATGAGCAGGTAATGGTCTTTATAGCATCCTCTACTTACAGCTCATAGACTTTTTCAGATTATATTTAAATCAGCAACACCTGATTGTTCCCCAACCCCAATTTCCACTGGACTTCCCATTTCTTGAACTCATTCAACGTCAGTCTTTAGCATCCAGAACATGATGCCTTAAATCTACTGTAGAAACCATTACTATAAATATGTATCGATAAATAATTCTCAATGGGAGCTTAAGCTATATTAATTCAAGGAATTATGAAACATCAGAAATCAGAGTCACGACTTCAGAGATTAGAAAGTAAAAACCCTCATTTAGCAGATGGAAAATTGAAACTCGGACATATAAAAGGTCCCGGGGACACATTGTAATTTTTCTTCAGTTAAACAATTAAAATTGAAACTATTTGCATGAGCTCCTCCACCTGACTTGCAAGGACCTCCAAGATGATATCACATCTTTCTAATTTGGACTTTTACCATCCCTCCCTTATCACACTCTACTCCCAAGTCAAAGCTAAATTGCTCATGGTTTCCTGAAATGGTTTATGCTAGAGATCTCTGCTCTTAGGGCATCACTCTAATCAGCATTGTCAAATGCCCCCAGGTGACCAGTTAATAAAGGTCAGGCTCAAACATGACTTTTTTCACTGGAGAACAATTTCCTGGGCAGAGGTAACTTTTCAAGAGCTTCCACAATCCCTCCCACTCCCCAACACACACCATCTATACATTTTCCTCTTATGGATCCAAGCTCCTCCGCTATGTTCTCTATTAGGGTATATGTCATAGTTTCCCTGCTAAAGGGTAAGTTCTGAAAGGAAGATGTATTTGTTATAGCTTGGCAACTAAGATAGCATCTGTCCAATATACACCTATTAGTTTGATGAGAGGCCAAAATATAAAGAAAATTGGAAATATCAGATACTTTATAGGCTACTAGGTTTATTATTAAGTTTAATAACTGAATATGAACTCTGTCCAAGAATTCAGAGTTTGGATATGACTTCTCTCTGTAGAAATTTCTGCAATTCTTACTGAACATATCCTATAGACCAATTTCTTTCTGTAGATACAACAAGCTCCCTGAAGCTCATAAGAGGATACTTTGCAAAAAGAGACATGTATACCAAGTAATGTCTGGGGAGATAATAAGGCGCTCTGATATCTCCTGTAAAACACAACCCCATAAGTTAGGCAGCATAGCTAACACTGTCTTCATTCTAGAATCCGTTCATACAAGATTTCTCACCATGATCTAGGTGTTCCATCACCTTTTACCAACCAGCCTTTCCAGTCAATTCACCAGTACCCTGAAGCATGTTAAGTGCAATGCACCGGCAAATTTGTGCTTTTCAAAAATCTCAACTGCCAAAAATAAATGAGTGCTTGTTTTGGTTTATTTTTCAAGAACTGTTATGTTGCTAGTTGTTGTTTAATTTGATTTATTATTCTGTGCAATTCTGAGTTACACTTTTTAAACACAAATTGCTATTTATAACACAGAGGTTTCGTTCAGTTAGAAAAGTTGGGAGAGTGTCAAATAGAGGGATTCTGTTAAGATTTTGATAAATTAAGACTGCTTTTGAAGTATCTTGCTCACATTAACACCAAGCAGTAACTTTTTACTCTTGCCATAAAAGTGTCTTGCCAAAATACTACATTATCTGAGACTTACAAAAGTAGAAATGTTTAGTACTAATATTTTAATACATAATCCTAAAGTACCATGTGTCCAACAATGTCCAAGATAGGAATGATGAACTAATTAAAACAGAACTTGACTGGTAATTATTAATCCCATTTTCTAAGTTCTCAATCTCCTAAATATTTAATTCTAGAACTTTAAGTCAGTAGTATATCTCAGTGTTCTCATTTATAGTAAGTGCAACATATACGCAGCAGTGCTTTGGAAAACATAACATTGATAAGCCTAAGATACTAGTTCCTACAGTGAGTGGAACTTACACAACAGCTAAGAGTTGAGGCTTGATTCTGAATATCCCTGCAATGAGGTAATAGCTAAGCCATTAACAAGAATAAACAAGAGGCCACTGATGAGATCTGAGATGCCTTCCCTCCCTAGGCAAACAACTCAGTGAACACGCCAAGAGTAGAAGATGGTGTAAGAGGTAATGGGACAAAAGTAGCTGTGCCTCAGATGCAGATAACCCTACATGTTTTCTAACAGGCATTTTCTGTTATCATCTCAACAGAGGTTACCTATACCTCTGTGATATTATGGATTGAATTATTTTCCCCATTTACCTACTTGCCCTAAAGCACCAGAAAGAGATGGGGAAAGTGATAAGGGCCCAGATATTTTGATTTCTAGTCCAGGTCTATTCCTACCATGATAAGTCATCTCCCTGTCTAGAGTAGCCACCCAATATAAATCTCGGCGTGCAAAGAATTCTGGTTTATTTTGGAAGATTCTTTCTTGTAGGGGATCAAATCTTCCCTAAGTACAATTTCAGAGTACCATGGTATAGTACATAGGAATGAGGATTGGAATCAGACAGCCACAGTTGTAATTCCTACTTAAACAGTCATGAGCTGTGTGATTTTGGGAAATGGACTTAACTTCCCCATGC
Source organism: Pteropus alecto (assembly GCF_000325575.1). Lineage (NCBI taxonomy): Eukaryota > Metazoa > Chordata > Mammalia > Chiroptera > Pteropodidae > Pteropus > Pteropus alecto. The sequence goes on along the minus strand of NW_006494611.1, from coordinate 6,165,583 downwards.
CTCAGTTTACTCATCTGTTGATAGGGAAATGATTAGTACCATCTAGTAAGTATAAACATTATAAGATAATGCACGCAAAACATTTAGCAGAGATCCTGACAAATAATAGAAACTTAAGCAATACCAACTACGACTATTACATTGAAGACATTAAAGATCATATGTATAAGTAGTTCTCAGAAGGTATGGGTATCTATGTGTTATATGTTACTTGTGTAAGTGTGTGCACATGCGTATATGTATGTGTGTGGGGAGGTGCACTGCACATGTGTATGTATGTATGTGACTATGTGTATATGCACAAGTATGTGTACATATATATTTGTGCAAGTGTATGAGTATTGGGTATCTAAGTGAATGTGTGTATGCTTGTTTGTATGTGGGGTCAAGGAGTGCTAGAAAAGGGGGAGAAGAAAGAATTAGACAATTCGGGGTCAGGTAAATGGGAAGAAGCTAATTTAAAAATGAAAATAAGGATCTTGATAGACAAAGAGCTTTACAAACACATGTTCTGACAAAGCAGAAGGACAATTAGATATCTCATATCACAATAATGACTCAACTTTTGATTAAGTTTCTAAATGGATTCTCTCAATCTCAGGCCTTCTCTTCCCAGATATTACTGAACAGGAAACAAGAACAGCCGTGTGAGCTTATGCACATGTATTGTTTTTTACCTGCTTCCAGAAAGGATATTAAGTGGTCATAAGAGCGTAAACTCTATTTTTAATGAAAAAACCCATTCCCCTGTGAAGAAAGGTAAATGGGTGGTGGCCTCTGTGCTACTCTGTCTCAGGCAAGCTGAATTTTTACTTATTGGGTTTATCAGTCTTTTCTTCGTCTCAGATACTGCATTCAGGAGATAATGAGATAAAGCACAATGTTACAGCCTTCAGTAGTAAAGCCAGAGCATTACTATAAAGCAGAATTTTCTGGTAATCAGGCTCTAAGCTATCAAAACTACATAACAACATAAAAGTATTTTTTTTTTTTTAAATCACTGTTTGCACGTCTCTGAGCTATCAGTCAAGCCAAAGTCCTTTAATCCCCTTAGCTTCCATAGCACACACACACACAAAGATTTGGAGAGGTAAAGGCACCATAATGAGGCTCCATCAATTCACATATTTTTTGGATTTTTAAGAAATAATATGGTGCTTTAATTTGTTGAGGGTGGGAAGGATATATTCTAGTACTGCAATTATACCCTAATATATTTCAAGCAAAAAAAAAAAAAAAAAAAAGAATAAAAAAGAAGAATCGATGAGTAAAACAAAACGAAACAAAACAAAGAAGTAGAGACTTCTCTTATAATATCCACCAACATCCAGTTTACATGAGGAACTGCTTTGTATTGGAAAATCTCATAATTATTTTCATAAATTCAAAGCCTCTAAACACATGCAGTATATTCCAGGAAGAACACTGGAACATGTTGTTATTGAAATAGTGTGTCCATCGTTTCCTTTTCCTGTCATTTCTATGGGAGTCTTGGTTTCTTCTCAAGTAGGTCTGACCCCTAGTGCCAAGGGACTGTTGGTGACTATTTAGGTAAACCCAGAAAGGAGCAAACCAGTACTGGGACCACCTTAGGACCACCTGGCCCCTGCACTCACTGTTCCCAATATATACTCTATGAACTTCTCTCTGAAAGGAATGTACGACAGCAACATGAGCAGGCAAGTCAGTCCCCTGCCCAAGCCTCACAGTCCTCTGTAAAATTGGAGGATTAGAACCAGAAGTCCTCCAAGGACCCTTCCCACACTGTCGTGTTAAACAGAGGGAAGCAGACTAGTACAGCCTTTGACAAAGGGCTCTGCCATTAATACCACCCATTCCCTTCCTGGTTTCTACCTTATCCTCCTTCTTAATTTTCAGATTTGAATCAAATATATCCTGCTTCTTCTAGAACAAAAGACATAGTGGCTGGAAAATTTTATACTCCTAGCCATCCTCTTCTGCCTTTCCCCCTCCCTCTTCTTCAACCCAAGAATATCTTCATTTACTATCTCCATATTCAAGGCAGCAAAATAAAGCAGAAAGTCTAATAAAATGTTTGAACCCCATGAACCCATTTATGAATTAAAAAGTGAGTAAACACTTGAATTCCTGCATGATGATAACTGTTCAACTCGTGAGGTCAAGCTCCCTCTATCCATGAAATATAATACTTTGTAAACATCTACCATGGGAGGTCATGAAAAAGAGTGGGAAACACTGGGGTCAATCCTCCTTTTGGGGTCTGAGGTGGGACAATCTATACATCTTCCTCAAAAAATGAAGGCCCCGTGGAATATTTTCTATCAGTACCTAAGGGGGCCTAATGTCCAAATCCTTAATTTGTGAATTGAAATTCTGACACAAGAGAAGGTAAGTGACTCACCTGATATAAATCACAGCAAGTTAGGGACAGAATTAGGAAAAGAATTTCCATGCTCTGTCTACTGTTCCACATTGCTTTCATCATCTTCTGGTTCTTTTATTTCCTCCATTATTCTCTCATGGGCTAGGCTTTGAACCACAAGAACTCATAGTAGGATCAGTGGAAGAATGGTGTGGCTGACTCCAGATAGACAGTGGTTTCCTTCCCACACTAGTAACACTCTAGGCAGCAAAATGGTCATTAGGTCTTTCTTAAGAATTCTAAGGTAGGACATGAAGAATGAGCACAGTGTAACAGGGCTGCTTTTCAGAAGAGATGCCTCAGAGTAGCCTTTGGAATGAGCAGGATGATGCTTAGCAAGGCTTTAGCTATTTTATATACCAAACTTTCAATTAAGAGTTCATTTGACCAGAGCTCCCAGCTATGGAGGACTTCTGAATTACTAGAAAAATGTGAGAATTGTAGAAGATATACATTTAAGCACTGGGTTCTCTGGTTTTCCTCTTATGAAAATTAAGGCAACTCATTTCACATTTCTGGTCCTCAATTTTGTCATATATCAGATGAGTTAACAACTAATTTGCATGTGCTAAGTAATACAAGAGACTACCTATTGTAAATGTGCTTTGTGTGCAGTAAAGCACTTCCAAATGAATGTAAGCACATGATACTATTATAGACAGGCCCAGCAGCTATATAAAGAAGGGATGCTAGAGGAAAGAAGGCTGACCCTAGTATTCTTAGTGATTTATGATTGCTGTGATTTTATCCTGATAGGACACAAGGCTTTCAAACTCCTATCCTGACTTTTTAGATGAGTTACTGGCTTTGAGTTATTTGCACTGAAGACAGATAGTAGAAAGAGAGATCACAGAGAAATGTAATATGCTGTATGTTTGTTATTTGTTGCCTGAGATTCCTGGTACTGAGTCATCACTGTATATACAAGGCAGACAGACAGAAAGGGACAATGCATTTGAAGAAACATGTACCTGTCTTCTTTCCAGGTTTATCTCATAACATTTGCCCTACATACACTGAGCTGCAACCGAGCCAAACTATTTTCAGTTCTTTAATGTATTTACTTAAATATCACCACTGAAAATCCTTCTCTAATCTCTCCAGGAAGGGATAGGAGCACTTTCCTCAATGAATCCATAGCACATCATTCAGATATTCCTCATTATATTTATCATATATTCCTGTCATTTGTTTACTCATCTGTTTTCTACATTAGAAGTCCAGTGTAGGATCATACTACATGATTTTAATCCGCAGTGCCTGCATTCATGAGGGGCTAAACAACTGCTAGTTGAATGAAAAAGTATATGATTCAATGAATTAAATGTATTTTAAAAATTGATACAAACTAGTTGATAATTAACTGTGGTTTTCTCAATTTGTGGGATAGACTCTGATAAAAATTCCAATATCAAAACCAGTAGGATTTAATCTACTGAATAGATCACCAGGTAGCATACCAGATGGCTGAACTTTTATGAGACAAGAATAGAAGCCCCTCAATTTCTTTAGTTTTAAAATATTGGCCCTTACGTCTCATTTTCTCTTTTTGATCTCTCTCTTCTTACTCAGCTGCTCTCCTTGGATTTTCCCAGATTTCCATATGCCTCTTTAAATTAAAGGCAAAATCGTTATGCCCACTGTAAACTCTGCCCTGGAGCACTCAGGGATAAGCTAAGACCTACCACTTTCAAAGGTAACACTGCTCCTGAACATAATTCCTCCCTCTTCAGTCTGCTTCTCCATGTATTTACTGTTTCTAAAATGAACAGATGGAGATGGGGAAAGGAAAGGTGATGGGTAAGAGAAAAGATACGAATATGATTTGAGATACGGATAAAACACAGAAGCAATCTGACAGAGGGGTTAAAAGTATGGGCTCCAGAATTTGATTACCTGGAGTTGAACCTGAGTTCTGTCATTTAAGAGCTGGTTTGACCTTTGGGAACTTACTTAACATCTTTGTGCCTCAGTTTTCTCACCTGCGAAAATGGGAATAATGACTACTTCACAGGGTTGTTGCGTGACTTAAGTGAACTCTAAGAGAATTACAGAACTTACAGCATGCCTGCATATATAAGTATTGAACAGTGAAAACCAATATAATATAACATAAATCATTATAATATAATAAATTATGACATGATAAAATACAATACCAGATTATATTTTCCAAAGAGGACCACAACAGTATCTCTTACATGCATGCTCTTGTAGAACCTTGCCACAATCTCACAAACAGTGGAGTATATGTCCCCTGCCCTTGAACTCAGGAAAGTCTTTGTGACAATCTCAACGAACAGTGTACAGTGGAAATGAAACTATATGTAATTACTAAAACTAGATCAAGTATATGCATTTCCATCATGTTCTTTGGAGATACTGGCTCTTGGAACTCAGCCACCATGTTATAAGGAAGCCTTGAGGTCTGTGGAGAGATCCACATGGTGAGAAACCACAATCCCTGATGCACAGCTCCAGCCAAACTCCCAGCACTAACCTGCTAGCCATTAGTCATGTATCTTGTGAGTGAATCATCTACACCCAAGTCAAACCACCTGGGCAGAGATAAGCCATCTTTATAAAGCATTACTGAAATTGTAGATTTGTGAGAAAAATAAGTAATACAATATTTGGGGGTAGTTTATCACATTTACGTAACTGATATATGAAGCTCGTCATCAAGAGATGACTGACACAAATACAGAAATAGATAAAATTATCTGTATCTTAATAAACTGAAGCTCATTCATTCTCGTAAAAGGGAGCCGTTGTTTGGCCTCAAACTACATATGATTAATTTTAACAAAAACATGCTCTTTTGGAAAGTCTGTTATGGTTTATACATTTTTTTACAAACAAGAGCTGATGGGTTCATCAGACATAAAAAAAATATATATATATACATGACAAATGATAGCTCTGTGTTACAGACTGAGTAACCACATCCCAAGGAAGTAACTTGATCAAGGTCACACAGCTACTGGAGGCAAATCAAAAGTCTTGAAGCCAATCTTTTTACTCCAAATCCAGAGCTGTTTCTATTATATCAAGCTAACAATCCAGACAAAGGAGTGTGAGAATTTTGACCCAACTTTTGGCTCAGCTACAATCTCTGTGGCCTGGGAAGACTCACTATAAACCCTGGACTCCTTGAGAAAATAAGGTGGTTAGATCAAAAAAATCTCTAAAATTTCATCCAGCTCTACAATTCTCAGAGTGTGGAATTCTATCTACATCTGCTAGAGCCTTTCATTACCTCTTATTCTTTCCAGATTGTATTCTTATCTTTATATCCCATCTGCCTCCCCTACTCCTTGACTTCATACATCCACCAGATTCCACAAGCAAATTCATAGTTGTATTAAATCCCTGTGGACCATAAGTCTAATTTCACCCTCTTCTGTGACAGGCAGGTTTCTGAGAAAACCCCCAATGATCCCCACTTCCTGGTATTCACACCTTTGCATAATCCCCTCTATCTGAGTATGATCTGATCATAGTCACTTACTTCTAACCACAGAATCTGGTAAATGTGATAGCATGTCACTTACATAATTAGGTTACAAATAACGACTTACATTTTGTTAGTAGACTCTATCTATTGCCTTCTCAGCTCCCACGCTTTGATGTGATGAACTGTCATGTTGGAGAGGTCCATAAGACAAAGAACTGGGGACAGTCCCCTGCAAACAGTCAGACACTAAGGCCCTTAGTCTAACAACCCAGGAAACACTGAACCCTGTCAACAACCACCTGAGCTGGAAGCAGATCATTCCCCACTCAAGCCTTCAGATGAGATGGTAGAGTCTGAGACGATACTCTGACCGTAGATTTGTGAGAGACTGAAACTGAGGTCCAGTTAAGCTCTGCCCGGATTCCTGGCCCACAAAAAAAATATGATAAAGTGTGTTTTTAAATATACTTTTAAGCTGCTGGTTTTTAATCAATTTGTTACACAGCAATAAAGAACTAATACTTCTTACTATGCATCAATAAGGAAGAGATTCTGAATATCATTAAAGGGAGAAACTCACTAAAAACATTAAAAAAATACCTTGTCCCTGTCCCCACCACCCAACATTGCTATCCCAGAAGATCAAAAACAGGACACAGTCTTCTTATACTTCTATACATACCAAAAGAATCACAAGCCCCAAGGAACCCAGAGAGGCCTCGATTGAGACCAGACACATCCTGAAGGAAAAATATTTAGGAGTTTTACTGAATGAAGCTGAAATGTAAACAGCAATTAGGTCTGAGACAAGAAAGGAAAAATGCTTTACTCGAATAGACCCAGGTCAATGTGGACACTCTATAGAGTTTCTCAAGAAGGTTAGGGATGTCACCTGCCTTATAACTCTAATATTATAGACCCTGGAAGCAGAAGGAATGAGTAAGGACCAGCCTCATTTACATATGGGGACCTGAGACCTAGAGAAAGGAACTGACGGATTTTACACACCTGTTAATTGCAGAACTGGGAGGAAAATCCATTTCTCTTGGCTCAATTCAGTTCTCTTTCCAATGCAAAGGCCAAAAAACAAATTGTTTCAAGTAAAATAGCAACTCATTTATTCTATTCTTAATAAATGTGACTTGTAGAGTATCTTACATAAAAGGATACTATAAAAATTCATAAAACATGCATATGTGTGACCATATCTCGCATATATGTATGTATTCAGATGCATAAAGCACAAGTTCTAATTGCTTATTTTTAAAAGCAGATTAGGAGAGAAATCAATGCAGGAAGGAAATTAAAGAATTCTATGTGAAAGGAGACAAGTGTATAATGCACTATTTCCTCCTGAAAACAGAAAAGTCAATATTTATCTTAGATAAGTAGGGAAAAGATATGCTTATCATAAAATATATTATGTTTAACTTGATACTGTATCTGATAACTGGGATGAGTTTGAAAAACATTTGTATAGTGCTTCATAATTTACAAAGCAATTTAATGCATAGTATGCCATTTACTTCTCACAAAACCATATATGGTAAGTAGAAGAGGTAATCATGTCATGAATGAGGAAAATGAGGTTCGGAAACATAAAACAACTAAAAT